>NC_142934.1:44007847-44030517 GCF_046866305.1 Octopus bimaculoides
TTTCTTTCGGCCTTTCAGAGTCAATAAATTAAGTACTAGTTGAGCACTGGGATACATGTAATCGACTATACCCCTACTCCAAAAATTCAGGCCTTGCACCTATAGTAGAAAGGATTATTGCCGTTACTGTCGTTGTTGTTGTAGTGGTTGTTTTGGTTGTGTGTGTATTGTACTTCAGCCTCAGTTTAATATTTGGTCGTCTGTATTAGAGCTTCCGGTGGCTACCCACTTCTTGGGAAGAATGGCACAAATATAATATCATAGATGATGTCACAGGAATTAGACGTTTTTAGCTAACTCTGCTGGAATTGAAGAGAACGGGATGAGAAACCTAAGCATCTGCCAAAGATCACAGATATCAGTTCCTTGTCAGATAGGATGGAAAAACGAATAATTTTGTGGGAAGATGACCGAGATTACCCGTGTCCGGAAGAAGATACCAAAACAGAAAATCGAAAGAAAATACACCACTGTCTGAGACACCATCGCTGCAAAAACAACGGTAAGAGTTGTGTTCTTCAAGAAAAGGAGTAACAGAGGTAACAGCAGGGGAAGAAGGGAGCTACAATAGCAGCTACGACATAAATAGCATTTTTTGAAATATAATCAAATGTAACAAGGTAAGATCTGCAATAATGACAAGCCTTCCAACGGCAGCAGAGGATATGGAAGCAGCAACAACAGTAGCACCAACGAAATGAACATAATATTTGGACGAAGTAACAACCGAGATGTCAAAACACAATATCTATACCAAAATAATCGCCACCAAGTGTATACCTCGAGCCAACATTTTTTCTGTGTGTCTCTATTGTTAGAGGCGTACATTGACAAGATAACTTCTGCATCCTCCCATCCGAGTTGTAGTCATCTGTCCACTACTCAACAGATACTGCAGGAGCAATAATAAAGAAAAGGTAAATGAAAATGAAAATAATGGAACAAGACAAGCAACACGAAATTCTCATATGCTTCCAACCAACGCTAAATCCAATAAATAACAAAAATGAAAAAGAAAGAAGGAAAAACTGTCAACGAAAAATACTGGTAGGCTCAACCGGACGCGACAAATACCTGCCAAGAACGACGTACCGACACCATCTCCTACATTAGCAATACTATCAATACCTTTATCATTATCACCACTACCACTATCATCAGAGCTATAGGTGTCATAAGGTCATAAGGCCTTCTTGTTTCAAAATTCGGGGATCTTGCGAAATAGGCCATCTTCTGGGACCCCGAAATTAAGTTGAGAAAGCTGGACCTGTTTAGCAGCGAAGTCAACATTTCAATCTAGTAACCGTCTAGGGCCCAGCAGAGCAGCGGAACCAGCTTTCTTCATGTTTCTGGAGCGTTTCCTAAGAAAGTCCCACTTCTAATGGATAGTGGAATATTGTAACGATATAACACGTTTGAACTGTGCAAGTCTATCCAAAGTAAAATTAGCGAAAAGAATCGCAAACATAATCAAAATGATTCTTACATTCTGACAGCACCAACGTGGGTATATCCAGATGAAATCTCGATAGTGCATTCAGATGACCAGTATAAAGAAATTGTGTTCTGTTTGTTAGACTTAGACAACCTGCGTAGGCAAAAACCCGACTATTAGGAGCTGAGTGTGTCTTTTTTTGTGCAGCAAATTAACAGAGACCGGATTAGCGAATTTTTCAAACGGGCGTTTACAGGGACAATCATTACAAAAATTAAGAGAAATGATAATAATAAAATAATAGGAAATAATAAAGGAAAAATGAAACTGAGTAAGAAAATGACTGATTGAAATGAATGATCCAGTCGATAATTGTAGTGTAGAGGTACTTATGATCAAAATGCATCACCAAATATAGCTTGACAGAAATTGAGAAAAAAGAAATGAGGAAAATTTTAATGAAAAGTTGTGAACACGCTGTGATTGTTTCGTGAAATATCAATATTTGTTTCGTGTGCGTATGTGAAAAAGAGAGCGGGTGGTAGAGAGGTAAGTACGTATGTGTGTGTGTGTGTGTGTGTGTGTGTGTGTGTGCGCGTGTGTATGCGTGGGGGGGGGGTATGTGTGTGGTGGGGTGTATTTACATATATATACTATTTATCTAAAGTACATTTTATGCGAAAATTGAATAAAATTAGAATATTTACTAAATTATCACAAAGATAGAAACACGAACGAAATTTTACATTTCAATTTACATTATATTTCAATAACCCACCAATTGAATGCTTCTGCCAAGCAATAAAATAAATAGTTAGATAAATGAAAGGAACAGAGATACAGGACTTAGCTCAGGGATTGGTGTGTATTATGATACGTACATATTAGTTGTATTAATCATGTTACTCAGCATTTCATTGTGTTGATTTTAAGATATAGTTTATAAGGGTATTCTCATTATTCCTCGAATTTTCAATATTCCATTATGTGGCTTTGACAGGGACCGTATTGTATAGTTTCTCGGAATAGATTTCGTTTTGTCCAACGAGAAAAGTATTCCTACGAGTGTGTGTTTTGCATACTACTACTGCTTTGCATACTACTAATGCTGCTTCCAACCAGCAAAATTTATTCCAGTGTATATACTACACTACATAAGCCGGTAAACATATGTTCCCTTTTTATATTGCTTAACAGTCGGAAAGGCATGCGTTTTCCTCAAAAGTGTACAGAGTGCCTCAGCTATGGATTAATTTTCTTCATACGGAAGCCTGTTGGTTCTATCATTGAAGCTTTAGTAGGTAGGTTTGGTTCCTGAAGGTTTGAATAATCTGATTATTTCTGGTTATTGTCGGGCAAAATGCCATGAAGAAGTTATTCACATATTTTGAATGTGCGTCTGATAGGTGGTTCTTTCTCAAAATCGAATAGAGAGAAACAGACTGATTGATCGGAATATAGACATACAAAGAAAGCAGGGGAGTATAGGAAACATGAAGAGTAAGGGGTTATACAAGGGGGTACTAAAAGTTCATGGTTTTAAGCGTGTCATGAAAGGTGTGGTTAGAAACCTTACTTTCCGAGTTCTTTTACAGGGCTTAGAAAAAGAGTGTGAATCAGAGAAGGGAATAAATTGAAAAAAAAAAAATAACTGATCCTCCTGCAATTCCTTTTACCCAAATCCAGGAACTTTCCGGCGTTCCCTCGTATATGCCTCTATCTACAGCATATAAGAATTTCCCGATATTTATGCGATAAAATACGACGTAAAATCGACACACTAAACCAAAGAATCTGTCCAGCTCAGCGCTTGTCGATGCCTATATTCTCGTGTTTTTGAAACCGAAACCCAAATGTAAAAAAAAAGTCTAAAGCGTTGTTTTTCATTTTCTCTTCCAACATTTTTTCAAACGTCCATTGTGGCAACACACAGTGCATACACATGCACAGACACATACGTATCTAACTATAAACCTAACTATCTATCTCTATATCTCCCTATCTCTCTATCCATTTATCTGTCTGTCTGTCTGTCTGTCTATCGCTCTCACTCTCTCTCTCTCTCTCTCTCTCTCTCTCTCTCTCTCTATATATATATATATATATATATATATGCAAATATACATTTATATATACATATATATATATATATAGGTTATAGCAGTACGTACGTTTCGTACAAGCTCCACTTATTCATGTAGTGAGAACACTACAGAAAATGCAATGAAAATGTACTCCTAAGCTGCATAATGGAATTTCATATTAGAAAGTCATTTTGAAGATGTTTGCAAACATCTTCAAAATGACTTTCTAAAATGAAATTCCATTATGCAGCTGAGGAGTACATTTTCATTGCATTTTCTGTAGTGTTCTCACTACATGAATAAGTGGAGCTTGTACGAAACGTACGTACTGCTATAACCTATTGAATTTTTGTTGCTTAACTTCAAATTTTATTCACCAAATCTCTCGATTTTGTTTTTGGTTTTTATCCTACCAAATTCTGGTGCCTCAAACATTTTAAGTACCACATTTAATCTTTTGATAAAATCTATATTATTATATATATATATGTATATGTGTATATGTATATATAGATATGTATATTTCTATATATATGTATATACACATATGTTTACTTTCATTACCATGTACTCGGAAAAATATGTCAGCGTTTTGTGCGTGGGAGGTGGTTCACCGGTGAGAATATGTTGTGCGGTGTGAAATATCAATAGCTGATGGTGTACAACATTAGAAATATGTCATGTTGGAAGAGATGTTCACATCTCACCCAATTACAGTGATGCACCACTGACAATGTCAGGGCAACCATGATAAAACTGAACATTATGTCTGCATCACTGATCTGAGGACACGGATGAAATGCAGCGCAAAGCAACAATCACAATGATAGCAATATATTATTTGCATACGTCATGTTTGTATTCATCGCTCTTAAATATATACACATACAAGTGTGTGTACGTATACATTCACATGTATACATACATATGTACATACATACATACATACACACACACATGTATACGTATATATATATATATATATATATATATATATATATATATGTATGAATATATATATATATATATATTTATATATATATATATATATTTATATATATATATATATATATATATTTATATATATATATATATTTATATATATATATATATATATATTTATATATATATATATATATATATATATATATATATATATATTTATATATATATATATATATATATATATTTATATATATATATATATTTATATATATATATATATATATATATATATTTATATATATATATATATATTTATATATATATATATATATTTATATATATATATATATATTTATATATATATATATATATATATATATATATATATATATATATATATATATTTATATATATATATATATTTATATATATATATATATATATTTATATATATATATATATATATATATATATATATATATATATATATTTATATATATATATATATTTATATATATATATATATATATTTATATATATATATATATATATATATATATATATATTTATATATATATATATATATTTATATATATATATATATATTTATATATATATATATATATGTATATATATATATATATATATATATATATATATATATATATATATATATATATATATATATATATATATATATATAGTAGCACAGTCATAGAGGGGCAAAGAAAGGGAGATTATCAAATGTAAATGTCAATCTCATGTATGTCTCTCTTTCTTTCTCTCTCACTCTCTCTTTCTCTCTCCTTACATAAATACATACATGCACACACACACACACACACACACACACACACACATATATATATATATATATATATATATATATATATATATATATATGTATATATATATATATATATATATATATATATATATATATATATATATATATATATATGTATATATATGTATATATATATATATATGTATATATATATATATATATATATATATATATATATATATATATATATATATATATATATATATATATATATATATATATATATATATATATATATATATATATATATATATATATATATATATATGTTTAGCTTATCCGCTGTTGAGATCTTCACCTTGCAAATTATTGTAATTGCTAATTAAAGTTCGAAACCTAAGGTCCGGCTGTAAAACATGGTAAATGTTTTTATTTTTCATTCCCTTCCAAATTGCTCCTAACTGTGGTTTGGGACTTTTGACTGTTCCTTCTAGTGACCTGTTAAGGCGCACCTCTTTTGTGTTTAAATGTACACTAATTTATATATATATATATATATATGTCATACTAATATATACTTTTGTTATTTACACCACCTGTCCTCGTCTGTTGTTATTATTTGTATATTCTCCCATATATATATATATATATATATATATATATATATATATATATATATATATATATATATATATATATATATATTCAGAAGCAGAGACAGGGAGAAATGAAATAGAGAAAGGCATATAAACTAAATGAGAGATAATGACTATATTTTACATGGAACGTGAATTACATCGTGCGTAAACTAGGTTATAAAGAATATAAAATGGGAAAAGTTTCAAAAAGTAGTATTATCTTGACAGCTGTTTCGGGTGTACTATGGCTTAACAGAATCACATTGATTACATAAAAACACCCATAATGTTGTAGGTTTATATAATAGAACACGTTCCTATGAACCCTTTGAGCAAAGCCAAATCATTCAGATTGTAAGAATATTTACAGTTATTCAAGTTCATTCGAAAATATTGGGTGTAAGAAAGGAAGCTAGACCGAATGATGGGAAGAAGGCGCTGGTTGGATGACTAAAAAGGTATTTGTGCTATGAAGACCAGAGTTGATAATAATCAGAAACAAGAGAGTAAACGTAGATTACAAGAGAAGGAAGTGTCCTGGAGCCAGGGATGGATATCAAAGTTGACATATTAGCAAAAAATATGTCGTTGAGAGGCCCGTTGTAACACACGGAGGATTCGATCAGAATCCTCCGTGTGTTAACATGGACCTCCTAAAAACAAACTAAACTTCATTTAAGCAAGATGACTTTGCCTTGAAGAGTATCCTGCGGTATACACCTCGCTTAGTTATTTACCACTTTCGTGATTCCGCTCGCTATAGAATATAAGTAGCCCGGATTTTATTCATTAACTCATTACTTAAGTCTTGGAGATATATATATATATATATATATATATATATATATACACACAAATATACATATATATGCTTACCCATATCCACTTCTATCTCTATCTCTTTATATATTTACTTTATATGTACATATGTATGTATGTATATATGTATGTATGTTAAGTATGTATGTATGTATGTATGTATGTATGTTAAGTATGTAGGTAGGTAGGTAGGTAGGTATGTATTTATGTATCCATACACAACTTACATCGAAGTCATGTCATGGATACCATTCTATTAGTCATAGATACAGACTATTTCTTACCTGTTTTCTGTTAGCGATATCTGTCTGCATAATATTAGCACTTTTGATGAACGTTATCTTCTATTCTTCACACACGAAATGTTCACCAAGTAGTTATTTGATTTTTCTCTTTGTATTCCACGTCAGTGCACCCAGCGCTTCTATTAGATAAGAGATACTTCTTGTGTCAATAATCCATATCGTCGATATTTCTACCTCAAGGCTTTTCTTTTTTTATAATTGGGAAATTATTCAATTTCTTTTCTTGAGAAGTTATCGTCTGCGCGGTAAACCACCTCAGAAAATATATAAAACCTTTCTATCGATATCTGTGCTGTTTGTTCCTATGCCCATAGCAATATATACTTATATAAGTGTTTATGTACTTACATATCACCATTTTCCCTCTCTACTGCTCTCAATAATAGGTAACAACATTTATCCATCTGATATATCATGCGGTAGGAGCAGTGAAAGGCCCATGTGAATCATGATATAGTTTATGAAGCCCCATTCAGGTCGATAGCTGGCGTTCTCATCATGCTGAAAATACATGCTGCAACCACGTTTGGTTATTTGCCAACTTACCTGTACATTGTCCTGATTGGTTAGTATTTTACTTACTGTATTGCGAATTTGAACACAACTCAATGTGCAGTTCATATGCACAGTGTTTAGTTTTCTTTAATAATAGTGATTCTGGTTTTAGCACAAGGCTGACTCAGATACGCAGAGCGATAATGCAAGTCTCATTTGAACGACTGATATAAATAGGAAGATCATGCGTTCATACAAAACTATTTATATGAGAATGTGAACATATAAAATAAAGCTTCCCGATTACCAGGCGCTGCATGTGAATGCTTTCCTTTCAGGTGCAAATTATTGAAAAACTGCTTGACATTTGTTACGTCTATTATTTTCAAACTTCGATAAGCAAAAAGCCTACAACATACTTGGCCGATGAACTATTATTATTCCTGAAAGTAAGTCGTTTCTTATACCTGCTACACACTCACTTATATACATATATAGGCGCAGACATGTGTGACTAGTAAGAAGTTTGCTATCTAACAACAAGGTTCCGGATTCAGTCGCGCTACGTGTCACCTTGGGCAAGTAATTTTTACTATAGCGTGAAGCTGACCAAAGCCTTGTGAGTGGATTCGGTAGCGGACGCCGTGAAGGAACGTGTCATATATATGTATATATGTGTGTGTGTGTGTGTGTGTGTGTGTGTGTGTGTGTGTGTGTGCGTCTGTCTGTCTCTCTGTACGCGCGCGTGTGTATATGCGCACGTATGTGTGTGCGCACGCGTGTATATATGCTTGTGTGTTTCTATATATATATATATATATATATATATATATATATATATATATATTTATATATATAGACAGAGAGAGAGAAAGAGAGTGGAAGAGACATACACACACACACACACACACACACACAAACATCCGTACATATATATACACATATGTAGGCATATGTATAAGTATGTATACCCACGCATGACGTTTATGGCAATAGCTAATATGAAAAACACAACAAAATCCTTCAACGCTGTGCCGAGAGATTTGGCCGCTACTACGAATTACGATCAGAGAATTCGCTACTTGCGAAGTAATATGACTGTAATCTTTAGAGCTTAACCATTAAAATAATCACAAGTGAAATTATAAGTATTTTCTCTAAAACTGATATCAAAATTTCCAATTCCTGGAAGTATAGATATCAGATTATTATTTTTAAAAGGCAAATCAACGTACATACATATATCTAGTAGCCAATTTGCACCAAGTTTGCTTAGGCATCAACGCAATACAGATGTTCGTGTTAAAGAAAAAACTGAGTGCTTAAAAGTGACTGCCACTGGTTCAACAAATTTTATTCGGAGGAAGAATGCAGTGAAGGACATTAAACAATTGTTGGGGCAAATTTAAAAATTAATGAAAAACGAAAAGTTACCTAGAATTATTAAAAGATTATAGCAAAACTTGATTAATTAGAATAGGATTTCATTGAACACTGAAATAATAAGGGTCACACATAGATTTGCTTGACATATTGAGATTTTGATAAATTACTAATACTTTCCCTCTTGTCTCCGAATCTCAGGAATCTTTAGATATTATAATGTTTTCTATATGAAATCAATATTTCTATTATTGTTTATTATCAATATATCTCCAGAATACTTTTAGAAAGGTAATGACGACTGTATTAGTAATATTCAGATCACAGGTACATATCAAATGTAATACCTCATATGATCTTTTCTAACTTATCCAGTTTTCAAGAATGACAGATTTTTGGTAGCATATCGAATTTTCTTTAATCGAGAATGTGAAAGTCAATGGTGATAACTCGATAAAATATCTATCAAGCATCGAATTTATTTTAAAATTGCAAACAGAATGTGAAGAATAAATTCGGAAATTTCTTTATATCCTTTCACAAGAAATTGATAACATGTAAATCTAGATTACCACTCAAGAGATTTAAATCTCAGTGAATATTTACCGGTCTCTATAATTTATTAAATGTTACATAATTTTTCCCGTAAGCATAAACGGGAAATTCAATCTAGACTGTATTTACAAAGAGAGTCACATTTATGTTACCATAGGAAGTGAATTTACCGTGAAAATATAGGTAACCAAATGGTTAGATAAATGAAGCGAAATTGCGTATTTGACATGTGAATATTTCCCCCATTCATTAATGGAACTAAATCAGCTTTAAATCATGAGTTTTAACCCATTATTTTTATATAATGTAGCATGTTGTTTTCTGCAGAAAGGAACAGACGTTTATTTTTTAATAAAATCATTCCAAATTGTACAGAATATACAATTACTGCTAGCTTCTTTCCTAAGATATAAGCTATATAAAAAAAGAACAATATGAATATAAATTTGGGTTACTGTATTTTCTTATGAGAAATGAGACTACTATGAAGCCAAGTATTTAGAGAAAACGGTCTTAACATATCACTACAATCTGAAAACTCTGTATAAAGCTGACCATAAATACAAAAAGCAGCACTTACATGAGATATGTGCAAACTATGATAGAGAATGGATATCCGTCATGAATGTCTGCATCATACTAAGAAAAGAAAATTCCATTTCGCATAAATGAATGTTTCTAGCATTTCATTGTAGCTGACGAAAGCGGGGTTGCTAAATAATTGTCTACATAGTCTTTAAATAATAGAGCCCGGTAGAGCAAATGTATTTCCCAAAATATATGCAAGTCAAATCAGTGAACATGAGAAAATCTATGTAAATCCCCCCAGACAGTTAGAAATAGTAGCCAAGTGTCCATCACAGTCTACTATCTTAAAAAGTAAAGGTGACATACTGGACAAAGTAATCGTAAATATACATAAAACTGGGATGGAAGTGTCTGGAATATTATAAGTCTCTTCACTGAGTGCTTTCAACTACAACAAGAGCTGATAAATCTATCAACATTAGAAGCTCCATTCAATTCAAATATGCCTCTAACCTCACTCTGTCTTTAAACAAGTCTTAAACATTTGTTATGAGAATTTGACGCAAATATTGAGAATATGCTTATGGGTTCGTCTCTGAAAATTCAATTCCAATTTTCAAGAATTGTGCGAATAAACAGCTTGTGTCAATTACTTTCATTGAACTGGAGTGAACTATAAATTGATGCACTAGACATATCTTTGAAATTCACGTACACAGTTGATATTATTCACACGTTCTTCACTAAGCAGTAACTTAACTATAATACATGCGTATTAAAGTTAGAATTACTAATGCTCTTTTGCTTAACAGTAAATAATGTTTGCAATACAATACGTTATATCATACTATGAAACCGTAAAAGCTGAAGTTAAAACTTGCATAACTGAAATTGAAAGACTGAGAAACTGAACATAGTAGAAGACAAAAGGTCTAGATAAGTGAGACACAAAATGATGACAATAAACGGGTAAAAAATAAATGTGCAGTTAAGGTGAACACTTAAAAGTATTTACAACATTTGCTCTGTACTCAATGGAATTGTCAGAGAAATAAATAAAATTCAGGTAATTTACGGAGAAGACATTCGACCAACCATTTTTTGAGGATAATATTTGATTGTGCGTGTGTGTATATATATATATATATATATATATATATATATATATATATATATATATATATATATATATATCACTGGCGTGCGGTGACTTCCGGGGTTGGGCATGCAATGAATTTCTACACCCACCCACCCCACCGCAATTTTTCAGTAAATAAATGTTCGTATTCATACAATTTACATATGGGAGATTCTGAATATGCAATCACCCCCGTATGACCTAGAATAAGCAGGAAATAAAAAATGGCTCTGTAAAGATGAGCCTGAAATAAGTGTATTGTTTGTATTTTTCTCTCTCTTCGAAACGTCAGTACTTTCCCATCCTCACTCTCCCTTAAAAAGTCTAACAATCATAAGTGAAATGTAATAAAGATGAAATTGGATTCTGTTAATATTTTTGCATATTCGGAATCTCTGTTAAAGGTAGGAATCACAAAAAAAATTTTAACAAAATTCGTTTTTCAAAGGGGTACGATTCTGCATTAGCCCCTATACCTATTAGTTGAGCTGAATCAGATTGAAATGATTTAATTAAGAGAACTCATTTAGTTACATTATATGGCCATGCTTTAAGATCGTTACGCCCTGGAAGACAAGTCAGGTGTTTTATCATGCTACTTGTCAATTCTGGGAAAATTATCGATACTCAAGCAGACTGTTCTGAGACTTACTGAACTCCGTATATTAAAAGACTACGTCTCACGCACACACATTGAAAATACACTCATATACATGAATACACGCACAATGAAAGACAGTGAAAATTCAACATTATAAAAAGCCCCCGAAAACTGTTGTGGCAGAAGTCAACATCTCTGAGACTGAAACAAGACATTTACGGCCGTTTACAGCAGCACAGAAAGGAAAACCTATGTAGGTTAGGCGTGACGAAGAAGTCGAACCACTTCTCCTGCCAAACAATACTGAAGTAAGATGGTCGAACCTTACATTATAACAAACACTAACCAAAACCTGTAATATATACCCTTTAATATATTAATTTTTTTAAGGTTCTAAAATGTTACTTACCTCATTTATAAATTAATTCAATTCTTCGATCTTCCTGGGCAAATATATCTATCACATTTTCATAGAATTCTTCTCTTTTCATCAATCGTTGTAATAAATCTTTTTCAATTGACATTAGTGCTAACCCAGGTAGTCTTTTTTCTCCTGTCGCATTTCTTTGGTATGTTTGATTTTACTTAATGCAGAAAAGGATCGCTCTACAGAAGCAGTAGTAGACGGAATTGTCAAAATCAACTTGCACAGATTGAAGAGTTCTGGCATAGCTTCAACAAGGTCACTGCTGTAAATGTAACTCATTAAATGACTTAACTTCGCTTTTTAAAATCTTTCATTGAATACATCACATTGAGCTCACTTTGTAATCGAATTACATCAAAAAATCTGCCATAAGTGATTTTTAAAGAATATATAGAGTCCACAGAAAATTGTTTGCAATATTCATCAACTTTGTTGAAATTCAAAAGTTCCATGAATTTAAACTCTTCTAAGGATGAATATCGTGCTTTTATTTGGTCAACTACTGTACTGATAATTTTGTTACAATGCATTCTAATAATGTAGTTGAGGCTCAATAGATATATTTTTGGATCTCTGAATTCCGATTCCTGCATCGACTCCATATTTTTCCCCTAATATATCATAAAAGATTGAAAAATTATCAAGTTTGTTTTCGAGTACAGTTCTAGTTTTATCTATTTGCTCTTTACAATACACTATGTCATGACTTTTACCCTGGATATTAAATAAGACGTCAGTAAAAGAAAAAATGTCACTGAATACTTCTAACAAAAATAAGAAATCACTGGTTTGACAGACCAGTGATGATAGAAGATGTATCTAGATGACTTTCCATTTTTTTGTCATATTTACTGATTAAATATACGAATTCTTTGGTCACCCACCGTTTATAATTAATTGTTTTCCATCGAAGTCTCTTTTCGAAAAACTATTTCTCAAAATATCGTTTATAACACACATTTCACTCATTTGGAAAAAAAGTAACACACGTTTAAGCATCTGCGTATATTGTAAGTAAATTTTAAAAAAAAACGGAAAAAGGACGTTAGTTAAATTAAATGGTTTTTTTTGTTTTCAGAACACTCCAAAAATATAATAGTGCAAACAGATGTTTTGGATAAAAGATGCAAACTTACCTCCAGGCTGTTCCAAGAATTATGGTTAATTATAGCAGTTCTTGAGAACTGCTCAAGTTCCGGTCAGAACCAGCTAACAAAGAGATAGAGAGGTGGGGGCCATGCTATTATCAGAAAGCATTACTTCCTATGATAAATTTGTGGAATCAATGACAGAGAGAGGAAGGGGTACAAAATATATATGCTAGCGGTCCTAGCATATCTTTTGACAGGTCACTAAGAGAGAGAGAGAGAGAAGGAAGGAAGGACAAACTAACATAGATAGGGAGTTAGGGAGTGTTTATATGCTAGATTCTCAAATCTTTTACTAGACACTGAGAGAGGGGAAGGGGAGACAGAATATTTCGAAAACTGGACGGATTATTTTTTGCAAGAAAGTAACTATTTTATCTAATTTTCCGATTATATAACAGAACATGCGGCGCATAGCTTGCATAGCTGAGACGGCACGCCACTGATATATATATATATATATATATATATATATATATATATATATATATATATATATATATATATATATATATATACTAGTACAGGTATCCGGCGTTGCCCCAGGAATGAAATTGTTCCTTATATATTGGAAGATAAAAGCAAAATATATTATAGTGAAATTTGTTATTCTAAATTCAATTTATTCTTCAGTTGGGAAATCAATTTACAAAACAAAATAATAATGATAATAATAATAATAATAATAATAATAATAATAATAATAATAATAATAATAATAATAATAATAATAATAATAAAACACGAAACATTTTATCATACCCACAGCGTCGTTTTGGATGAATCTTAGGTTCATAATCATTCACAAATACAGCCAAGTCGGTGATGTCATAATTTGTTTCTCTTGCTATGTCTCTTGAAGTTAAATCACTACTTTGATAGTTTGTTTTTGGCAGTCGAGAACAAGACTCTTGCAAACTTTTGTCTCTCGTGGCAATTTCAATCTGTGCTTGGTTAAAAATTGTTTCAGAGAACTAGATTTTGATATCTGGGTTTGCCTGTTGAACTGCATACTTTAAGTCCTCAGCCATGCCCTTACGATGTTTCATCCAAGGCTATAGGGGACTGCGAAGTTTACACACGTTCGGTATAATAGCAAAAATGTTACGGAGTTCCCTTGGAGAATCTGATACTGATACTTCAATCAATGCTGGGTTCTAATGTTCAGCATTTTCTAAGAAAAACAAAAAAAACCTTGTTGATAACATTCTTCCCTAGACGTTTCACACACATGACCATTTATCCTCCTCAAATCATGGAATGATTTGGGACCACGTACTTCATGCAAACGGACTTCTAAGTAGTAGTATTCCGCTTGGATCTTGATGGTGGGGGCATTGTAAACTCTTCCAAGAGCGCAAGCCTGTTTCCTCTTGTGTAATGTATTGTTTCTCCAGGTGGGAGTTGTGAGGAAAGGAGTTTTCTTGCATCTTCATCTACTTGACACAACTTAAAAAATGCAGTAAGGGTAGTTTCTTTTGGATGGCTGTTTGTTTTGTAAAGATAACCGTGTGGCTATTCCCTAGATGAACACTTAAATGAATAATGGCTGGGTGCCTCTCATGAATGGGAGGATTAAATATGCACCAAAAAGCCTCATTGGTACTCATGGATCTTCCTTTGCCATACTGTCCATCCTTGTCGTTTTTATTAATCTATTGACTGCCATTCTGTATAAGAGTGACTGTTGCAGCATCTTAACCTTTGTTAGTATATTTGCAAACATACTTAATACAGTTGACTCTGGCTACCTGAACTCGGCTTTGCTTCAATGATGAATACCGATCATCTACATCTACCCCGAAGCGTCTTGTAGAGAGTAAGAACATTGTTCTGGGGAACTTTTTCGAGTTTGAGAATGAAAATGGGGATTAACTGAAAAAATCAGTTACGTGTACATCTTCATAAGAGTGATAGAAATAAACGGTGATTGTGGAATGCCCCACACACGCACCCATACACAAACAGTATCAAACATCAGATGAAATAAAGAGAGAGAGAGAAGGTGTGAGTTGTCATGTATACGTGCAAACATAAATAAATATGCATGCAACTTAATTGTATGTATATGTGCGTCTGTGTGTCTGTGTGTGTGTGTGTGTGTGAGAGAGAGAGAGAGAGAGAGAGAGAGAGAGTTAGTGCTACTTAAACATTACTTTCTCTCTTTCTATCTCTCTCTCCTTCACGCACACACACACAAACACACATACATAAATGTATACAAGCGTACACACAAAACCTCACGTGTGTGTGTGTGTGTGACTGACTTCTGTGTATGTGCGTATGAGAGAGAGAGAGGGGAAGAAATAAAACTGTAAAAAATGAATGAAATAAACAAAAAATGAATCAATCGTATAAATGAGAGTCCGTTAAAAGCTATCTTGTACGGAATATTTAAATATTTATTTCGGTAATTTTTGTAATTGTTGGCAAATTGCGAATTAAAACTTGAAATGATGGAAACCTTCACCGTTGCTACGTCGATACCGGACGTTGACATTAAGAAGCCTTTTTAAAGGAGGGAAACATATATAAAATGAAATATTATTTATTTTTAGTTAAAAAAATCAAATGAAGAGCCTAACATGTGTCCGAAGTCAAATTATACATGCATCACAAGTATGGAAGTAATTGGTGAAGCCGTTTTCGCGTGAAAAGCGAATACATACACATCTTTATTTCATATATTAGATATGTACATACATATATATATATATATATATATATATATATATATATATATATATATATATATACATACATACACACACACACGCACACGCACTAACACACACACACACACATGTATGTAAGACTGCGTGAATGTATTAGACAAAATGAGATAACAAATCCAAGGTTGTGAGTAGTTTTCAGGACATTTATAAGGAAAAATATAGAGATTATAGTGTTACAGCTGTTTCGGGGATATTATTGATATCCCTTCATCAGGGACGATGTGAGATGATTAAAAAGTAAATATTTGTAAAGTTAATTGATAAGTAAATATAAGTAAATATTTCGGTTCGAAATAAGTAATTATTATGGAAAAGGAGGTGATAGGGAATATAGAGGGAAATAAGAGAATGAAAGTAGAAATAAAATACAAAATAATATAAGATATATAAAGGTACTGTAGTTGCAGTTCCAGTATTCGAGGAAAGTGGTGTACAAAAGTGGTAAAAAATGTTTCCTGTACATGGCATATAAGTTCCAATAATAGTCCAATAGTAAACATGAAGTACTATTGGAACCATATTTACTTCTATTTCGTCTCTGATGAACGGATATCCATAATATCCCAGAAACAGCTGTAAGACTATATCTATATCTTTTTCCTTATAAATGTGCTGAAACCTGCTCACAGCCTTGGCTTTGTTGTCTCATTTTGTCTAATATATATGTGTATGCTAATACAAGACCCACATCAGTCTCCTCTCTCGTATCACTATCGAACAAAGAGTTTAACAACGGTTTGTCCATAGCACCTACTTAGCGTTACCTGCTATTCTCTGGGTATTCTAGTTACCAATACATCTCACACGCACACACACACACACACACACGCACACACACACACACACACACACACATATAAATATATATATATGTGTGTGTGTGTGTGTGTGTGTGTGTGTGTGTGTGTGTGTGTGTACATATAGGGAGTATTCACAAAAAACAACAGACGGAGACAGGAGGTGTAGAAAACAAATAGATGTATTAGTATAACGCTCGGGAATTGAAAAAGTCCTTAACGTTTCGAGCCTACGCTCTTCCAGAGAAAGGAACACAGAAAGAAACAATGAGAGAAAAAACAGGAGAGAAAAGAATGTGTGTAGTGGTTAACGATCTATCACGGCGAATATATATATATATATATATATATATATATATATATATATATATATATATATATATATATATATATATATATATATATATATATATATATATTATATCTGTCTCTGTGAGTATGCGTGTATGTGTTCGTACAGAGAGAGAGACAGACAGACAGAGAGGAGAGTGAAAACAAAACTGGAGGTTTGGTTGTGAAATTATTCAAAATCTTATACGTGACTTGGTAGCAATTATGATCACATTATGGAACTACATCTAAATATATTTTCTAGAATGAAATAGAAACACGTACAGACTTATACGTGTTTGCAAACACACATGCAAGTACATATCAATATACTTCTATGCGTGTATTTATGTACGCACGTACCTATGTATGAATGTATCTATCATTATATCTATCCATCTAATAATATATGATATATATATATATATATCAATCCTTGTGTCATATATATATATATGCAATATACACATATCCACACACATATATATAATATATGTGTGTGTCTGTATGTGTGTAAGAAAAGAAAAGAAAATGCCGAAATGGACAGGTAGACATCAATTTATTAATACAAATCCAATTTCAAGCAACATCAATTTCTTATAACCTACAATTGTTTCCGGGAATCTGGATGCTAACATCCCTGTAAGGGGAAATTAATATCCAAGCAATACTTAATATATATATATATATATATATATATATATATATATATATATATATATATATATATATATATATATATATATATATATATATATATATATATATATATATATATATATATGCATATATATAAATATATATATATATATGTATTTATGTATGTATGTATGTATGTATGTATACCTGTACCATGGTATGATATTTATGTCGGGATAGAAAGTTTCCCAGTTTTATAGAGATGAAATTGGACTTAAAATACAGCTGTGAATAAAACTCTTTTATGTCTGTTGAGCAGTCAACGCTTCCCTATTTTACCTTACTTTCCTTAACTGTTTATTGGACACGCAATGTACCCTCATGGATGATTGTCTTATAAAGCATCATAAACAATAATAAAACAATGTCATTATGCAAAATAGCATGTAATAACCTATTGGTTAAACATCAAACCCTGGTAGGAAACGATATAATATTCACGAATAATTATTATTATGTAACCTTTCAATCCACCACTGAGTGCTAATTACAATGATTTAGTACTTTTCTCCCACTCAGCATCGGAAATTAGACGATTTTAAATTGTTTAACAATTGCATGTTTATGTAGATAAGATGGCCTGCAGGAAAATATAGTTCATTCGTACTCGTATGTTAGTTACTCTTTTCGATACTTATATTATCCTTTAGATCAGTTCACCTGATGTACAGAACTGTGAGAACTGAGATATGAATATCATCTCAAGAAGATTTGCAGCCAAGATTAATGTCCCTTTCAGATTAAGAATGTGCACCTAAATATAACCCTCTGGAATTTAGTTTGGGCTTTTTTTAAAATTAACATTTCATATAAGTTTGTTTATTTGTGCGTGTATACAAATTATGTAGAAACGTACACATACACATAGAAATACATGTGAGCATCTTGTATATGCATGTATGTCTATGAGTGCGTAAGTGTGTGTATGAGAGAGAGAGAGAGAGAGAGAGAGAGTGTGTGTTTGCGTGTGTGTGTGTGTGTATGTGTGTGTGTGTCTGTGTGTGTGTGTGTGTGTGTGTGTGTGTCATTTAGTTAACATAACTGTAAACTATTCAATGAATTCCACCACATAGAGTGTTGCTAGGAGGCAACAGAGAGGAAAAACTTTTCTAAACCTTATATCTTCACGTTTCAAAAGCCTGAGGAAAATTAAATCTATTGAAGTCTTTGTAATACGATTCATGACGAAAAAAAAAAAAAAAAACACGTAATAAACAATAATCAGAAGGATCTGTTGTCTATTGTCTCGATATGCAAAACACCACACTGTTTAATATCCTTTCTCTCGTCTCTTATCAATTGACGTCACAATATGCATATTTTGTAGTTTTGCATTTATATGATAAATATGTTAATTCTTTTGTTACGGAAGAAATATCAACATCAATAATAATAATAATAATAATAATAATAATAATAATAATAATAGTAGTAGTAGTAGTAGTAGTAGTAGTAGTAGTAGTAGTAGTAGTAGTAGTAGTAGTAGTAGTAGTAGTAGTAATGAGTGCAAAGTAAATAGACATTTTGAATTTGTGAAAGTTGTCTTGTAGCTGTTATCAATCATGTAAACTATTTATAGTAAAACTATTTTGTCTAAAAAATGTTACCTAGCTAACATGAAGACATCTGGCATTTATACTTGTATTTTGTTTTTATCTATAGAAGTTTGGAAAAAATAACCATTATAACTACGCTTACGCACATAATCATATACACACATACGGACGAACACACACCCATACATATATGTACGTATGCTTATATATATAGGGATATGTATATTTATGTATAAACACACACACACACACACACACACACACGCATATATATATAGGAGTGGCTGCGTGGTAAGTAGCTTGCTTACCAACCACATGGTTCCGCGTTCAGTCCCACTGCGTGGCACCTTGGGCAAGTGTCTTCTACTATAGCCTCGGGCCGGCAAAGCCTTGTGAGTGGACTTGCTAGACGGAAACTGAAAGAAGCCCGTCGTACATATGTATATATGTATGTATGAGTGTGTATATGTTTGTGTGTCTGTGCTTGTCCCCCCCCCAGCATCGCTTGACAACCGATGGTGGTGTGTTTACGTCCCCGTAACCTAGCGATAGAATAAGTACTAGGCTTCCAAAGAATAAGTCCTGGGGTCTATGTGCTCGACTAAAGGTAGTGCTCCAGCATGGCCGCAGTCAAATGACTGAAAGAAATAAAAGAGTAAAGAGTATATATATATATATATATATATATATATATATATATATATATATATATATAGCCATTGTTTCGGTCGAACTAAGAATTACTATTATACATTTATATAGCTATAATATCTCAAAAATTATGACTGAGAATCTAAGATATCGCTGATTATAAAGTAAGATGCTACATTTAAAATATTTAACGCTTGAAAAGATGTTTAGGATTATGCACAGAAATAAAAGTAGTAATTTTCCAAAAGTGTGAGACAACTATTCAAGCATTTAAATAAGTAGACTGAAATCAGAAATGTAACGACAAGAAGAGAAAAAAATATTTAGAACAATATGTGAAAAGTAGGTAAGATGAAAAGAAAATGATAAGTATATCATAATGTGAAAAACACTGAAAAAATGCAGAGAAGATGCAAAACAATATAAAGAAAATCATAAAGAAATATAGAGAGATAGATATATAAAGAGTGCAAGCAATCGAGCGTGAGAGGCAGCGAGTGTGGTAAGAGTCTTATAAACAGAGAAGCATGTACAAACCCAGATAGCTAAAATACAATTATTTAGACCTATTTTCCTTCGAAAGGTTTCTTAAGAATCACACTGACGTCCGCCCCATAAAGCAAGCATAGAGCTGCAACAAATACTTTTCCTGGTTAGGTTGATTTAAACAATGTCTTCAAAATCCCTAAAGGCCTCCTTGCATTCATGAAAGTATAAATTTCAGAACTGGTAATTGTGGTAAACCTGGAAGACACGAACTACATTTAAATTTTAACTTACACTCACACTATCGAACACACACACACACACACACACACACACACACACACACACACACACAAACTCACACACATACAAAATATAAAATTTTACAGATATAATTATAAAATTACATTAAGTGCAACTCCCAAGAAATGTCACATGCTGGAAGAAGACGCCACGTGGCCTTAAACTACATTGTCTAGCACATAGATACGCGCTGAAAGCGAGGAAATGAACAAAAATGTACATCATTAAAAACACCTGTACATAACATATGAAATCAACGTATCCACAGTGTGTATACAAATGTTCACATTTATATACAAGTGAAAAGTCTAGTTCGTTCATCTCAGTGGCGTGTGAATAACCAAAATGATTCAGTAGTGAATAAAGTTTGGTTTAAGTGAATTTATATTTATCAATTGAAATCAAGGATAGAAAAATATATAGGATTATATCAAGTAGCTAGCATGTAAAAATCAATTCAGGTAAAATAATATAATTTTATAAGTATAATTATAAAATTACAATAAGGGCAAAAAGCGAGTAATGCTACATGCTAGATAAAGACGCCAAGTGGCTCTAAACTACTTTATCAATCACATAGAAACGCACTGACAGCGAGGGAATGAAAAACCAGGAGTTTTTGAATACGTTAATCGATTTCTGGTTTAGTATGACAATCAAAAGTACATAATTATAAAGATTTATACATACAATGCGAACACAACGTATCCACAGAGCATATACAAATGTTCACATTTACATACAAGTTAAAAATCTAGTTCCTTCAATATATATATAACTGTCTGGACGTTTTGCGTCCTTGTCCCATTTTGTATTATTTATACATACATACATACATACATATATATATATATATATATATATATATATATATATATATATATATATATATATATATATATATATATATATATATATATATATATATATATATATATAGTTTTAGGGAAAATAACCAAGTTTCAAGAACTGATCGATGAAAATCCACTATCTATAAAGCTCAATTTAATTAATTTTTTTTATAAATTGATTTGAATTGAGTTTTTACCTGTAATTTTGGATTTTGTCTCTAATATAATTATATATATATATATATATATATATATATATATATATATATATATATATATATATATATATATATATATATATATATATACATATATATATATATATATATATATATATATATATATATATATATATATATATATATATATATATATATATATATATATATATATATACATATATATATACATATATATATATATATATATATATATATATATATATATATATATATATATATATATATATATATATATAGCGGCGTACGTACAAGTTGTCTCTTATATGTAAGTATATATATATATATATATATACACACACACAGAATCATGCATATATATCCATACGTATACCTATATGTGTGTTTGTATGAACAGTGTTAAGGGATGAAATTAGAGTATAAATCAACTAAATGAACCTACAAGGACCTTCCATTACTAACATCACATTAGACTCGATTTATAATACAGTGCAAGAGGCACATGGCTTAGTGTTTAGGGTAATCGGCTTGCGGTCACATGGTCATGAGTTCAATTCCAGGCAACGCGTTTTATCCAGTAAGACACTTGATCTCACGTTGCTTCTGTCCACTCGGCTAGAAAAAAGAAAAAAAGGAGAGTAGTCCCCTATTTCAAAGGTTCAGCCATGTTACCCTCTGTGTTATGTTCAGCTATGTTAAGGATACAAGCGTCTATGGAGTGCTCAGCCACGTGCACGTTAATTTATTGAGCAGGCTCTTCTGTTCATCTGATCA
>NC_142934.1:44031017-44038517 GCF_046866305.1 Octopus bimaculoides
ATGGCGTCCCCCTTGTTTGGATCTTTCTTCAGCAGCGTTACCGCTCCTCGGCTCACAAAACCGGGAATGCTCCCGTTCTGCTGCCAGTTGCAGTACACGACCGCCAAGACTTCTCCAAACAAGTCTGGCATACAGTTGTAAAGCTCGTAGGGCAGACCATCCAAACCCGGAGATTTGTCCGTCGAGCAACCCGCCATCGCGTCCCTCACCTCCTCCGCCGTGATGACCCCTTCGCAGCACTCCGCCTCTCTTGCCGAGAGTCGTGGCAAGCTGTGCAGGTAGGCACTAAAGTCCACCCTGCCTTCTCGCTCGCCACTCCTCCCGAACAGTCGGGCAAAATGCCGCTGAAACGCCTCGCACATCTTGCTCGGCTCGAGCAATTCGCGCCCCTGTTCGTCTACCAGAGACCGGATGGTGGCTCTGTTACCCCGCTGCGCCTCCGCCACCCGGGCCTCTCGTGCGGCTCCAACACCTTCATTCCTCAGAGCACGCATCCTTGCCCTGACAGCACACCCTTCGTGTTTAGCATTGAAGTGTTGGTCGAGGGCCAACCTCGCCGCTAAAACGTCGGATGCGATGCCACTTCGCAATGCCTCTTCTAACTTTATCACTAGCTCCCCCTCTTCTCTGTTCCTCTCTACAGCTAGTGCCCTGCTATACCTTATTGCTTCCGCCCTCACTGCTCTCTTGAGGGCAAACCACCATTTGTTGTTGACGATGGCTCCCGTCAAAGCCCTCTTTACTAACGTGCTAATCCGGTCTCTGAAAACCTGTCTCGACGGGAAAGACGCGTTTAGTTTCCAGTAACCGGGACCCTGCCTATGTGCCTTATCTAAGTCTAGCGTACACGTCACAAGTTTGTGATCCGTGTAGCTGACTATGTGGAACTGTGGACATCCTAAACTATCTCTATCTCTTGTCCTACACACTATCCTATCTAGATACGATCTCGACGACCCAATGCGGTTGCTCCAAGTCCACGTTGGCACATTTGGGTGGTCGAGTCGGTACCTGTCAGACAACTGGAAGCGTCTGAGCAGGTCTATGAGGCCTTTGCATCCCCTTCTACTTTTGTCACTCCCCACGTAGTCTAGATGCGTGTCCAAGGTAGCATTCCAATCCCCCACTAAAAGTAAGGGACGAGACGTTCCCAGGAATACTTCTAGACGTCGAAAGAAGTCTGACCGACCTGTTAAAGGAGGCACATAAACTGCCAGCAACCGAAAAGCGCCTCCATCGCTGCCGTCCACATCTAGGACAACCAGTCTACCCTCCGGGTCCGTAAATATCGTCTTTACTTGGAGATCCAGACTCTTGCGAAAAAGAACCGCCGTGCCACTACCGCCCATCCTCGTCAGACAGGGAGAAAAATAAATGTTAAACTGTCCGCCAAACATGGACTTTAGGGCCCGCGGTTCATGGAGTCTGGTCTCACTAATGGCTATGATATCCAAATTGTGTGACTTGATGTCATTTAAGAGGTACCCTTGTTTCCAAGGGGACCCTAAGCCACGCACATTCACACAACCAATCTTCACCATGATTCTATTTATACGTGTGCTTTAAAGCACAAAACAAAAGAACAGAGTGTTACTTGCCGTTAGAAAGTTTTGTTTCCTCCTTGGATTTTTCACCAAGGAGGCTATTGTACAATTTCTTGCACAAATATTTCTGGAATCCCCCTACCGAGTTGGGGTAGAGGGATTTTATTGTGTTGTGTAATGCTGGTGTTACATGAATAATTTTAATGTGTTTTGGCGGTGTTGTACGTGGGTGGTTGTTGGTTTTGATATAGTTATTTGTGATGTTTGTTTTAGAGTTGATGTAATTCATCAACTCTGTGTTTGTACTGTCTATTGCTGTTAGCATTGTTTTTTTTATATTACTATTGGTGTTAGTAGTATTTTCGGGAGATGTGAATCTCCCTGCTTTGTTTGTGTTTGCATTTTGTTTTGTTTTCTTCTTACTGCGCTTCCTCTTTCCTTTCGTAGCTATTTTCCACTCCTCCCCACTCTCTTCATCGGATGATGGGAGATCTGAGGAGTCAGAAAGAGGTAACGGCAAATTTTGTGCGTCTGTGTGTGTTTCTGTGAATGTTTGTGTTGCTGTTTTTATTGATGTTGGCTCCTTGTTATTTATGTGTGGTGTATGTGATATGGGGGAGGGAGAGGCAGTCTTGGAATTTTCTTTTTTTTCTTCTGTTTTTGCAGTTTCTGTTGTCTTTTCTGTTGTGGTTATTGCTGATATTTCTGTTGTTGTTTTTTGCGTTGCTGGTGGTGTTGGTAGTAAGGTTTTTCTGTTGGGGGTATTTGGTAGTTGCTTCTGTTGTTGTTGTTGTTGTTGTTGTTGTTTTTGTTTAGCGGCCAGAGGGCAGTCCTTTTTCAGATGTGCTTCGCTGTTGCATAGGTAACAGCGAGGTCGCCTGCCCTCTACCACCACATACAGCTTGTGGTCCTCTGCCAATCTAATGTTTGGAGGAATTTTCTGTGAAGCCTCCTCCGTGATGTGGAGAAGGATTTCCAGATTTTTCCCTCCCCAGTTCTTTTCCTCTCCGACCGTAATCTCCAAAATATTTGCCTCCTCCATTTCCAGGCACACGGCCGATATCAGCCATTGGGTGTCCACCTCCGATGGCACATTTTTTATCATAACTTTGGTCACTCTCTGTCCTAGATAACTCGGTATCATTACCAAGTCATCTGTGCGGAGAGAGAGTGTCGAAAATTGTTTAGCTAAATTTTCATCCAGAAACCTTACTTGCACCGTTCCGAATTTCCTTCCCCAGGTGACATGATTCTGATAAGGCCAAATTTTTCTAAGACAAACTTCAATTTTATCTGTGCTAACATTTTCTACACGTCTGGTTTTTGTGTTTACCAGTTTATAAATGATGCACTTTTTGTTTTTCATTTCTATAATATCTTTTGGGATGTTAATTCTGACATCATCTCCTTCTTTCGTAAGAAGGGATTTTGTGTCTTTTATTTGTTTTTGTGTGAATGTCACTGTTGTTCTTTTTTCCTTTAGAGCATTTGCGAAATTTGTTTTTGTTGTGCTGGCGGACATGTTCTTCTGGATATTTTTGTTTATGTTGGTGTATGTACTGCCTGGTTCAAAGGTGGTGGTAGTGGCAGCAGAGTTTGTTGAACAGGTGATGGTGTCATTGCTGACGGCCGATAACTTTACTTCCTTGTTGTTGCTGTTGTTGTTGTTGTTGTCGTTGTTGCTGTTGTTGTTGTTGTTGTTGTTGTTGTCGTTGGTGGTGGTGATGATGGCGTCAGCAGCAGTGGTGCTTACGTCAGAGACATTTGTGACGGTTTTCACGCATGGTTTTGTAACCTTGGTTACAGTTTTGTTTTTGTTGTTGGTGTTGGTGGTGGTGGTGGTGGTGGTGGTGGTGAGAGGGCTGTTAGTAGCTGTACTCACAGTCTTTGTGACGTTTATAGCAACTGCGTTCGTGTCACTGCATGAGCACGCGCTATTCTGTTCTTTTTTCTCTTCTGGCATCTGAAGCCTCGGGAAATGCTTGTCAAAAGAACAAGACAAGCGTTCCAAAATTATGTTTCTCGACATTTTTCAAATGTCAAGAAGGAAATTTTTGTATTTTGCTAGGGCCGAAACTGCCCCTGGGGGTCAATTCCTGCCCTTGAAAATACACACAAATGAAGCCTAGGTGCTTCGCAACAAAATTATTTAAAAATTCCAACAAAATGTGGACAGTAAAAGGTCAAATAAACGTTTACCTTCGCAGCCGATGTGACAGCACGTCCGTGAGAAGAGATAGATAGATAGATAGATAGATAGATAGATAGATAGATAGATAGATAGACATTTGAAGTGTTGAGGTGTTGGCCTGTAAGACAAACATTGGAAGAATATACTAGCAATAGTATTATATTTGTACTTTCTAAGAGATTAGTAATAGGATAGAGGACATGGAAACTTTGACATTTTGCTTTAGTTTATTTCGAAGACACTGTTTAGTATTTTCGAAAGAAGGAAAATGGTAAAGTACTTGTGGTGAGAAATCTTGAATACCAAATGACATTTGTGATATTTGAATATTGCCAAAAGTAGAAATGTGGGCATTAAAACGTTGCTTGATTTACACGAGAGAAGCTATTATCAAGGACGACGGATAAGTTTATTTTGCACAGGATACGTACATTTTTTCATCCAATTCAGCACGTTTGAGGTGATAACCATTTACCTAAATATATTGAACATGCAAGTTAGTTGCCACGAATTGCATAAATACTTTTGCTGAATGTGCTAACTATCCCCATAGAATTAACAACAAATGCTAATATCAGTACGAAAGATACACGTATACAATAGTTATAAATGCACTGCATAGACATACTTCTTCTTCGGATGGATGTATAACTAGTGGATGAGAGAATGAAGAACGAGAGAAATCTTGCCATCCAATTTCAGATTCCTCCACCTCTTCTTCTTCTTCTTCTTCTTCTTCTTCTTCTTCTTCTTCTTCTTCTTCTTCTTCTTCTTCTTCTTCTTCTTCTTCTTCTTCTTCTTCTTCTTCTTCTTCTTCCTTCTTCTTCTTCTTCTCCTCCTTCTTCCTCGTTCTTCCTTCTTTTCTATTTGTTCCTCTTCGTCTTCTTCGACTTCCTCTTCTTTTTCTTCTGATTTTTTATTCTTTCTTTCTCCTTCTACTTTCATCTTTTTCTTTGCTTTCTTTTCTACGTCTTCTCCTACTTCCTCTTCTTTTCCTCATATATATATATATATATATATATATATATATATATATATATATATATATATATATATATATATATATATATATATATATATACTAGCAGAGATAACCGGCTTTGGCCGTATCACATGGAATTGAAGAATTAGACTTTTCTTTTAGATTTTCTCTAATTAACTGGAACACTTATGATTTGAATTTCATCAAAATTGGAGATTAAGAATTTTAATGAGGATTCTTTCACTCTTTACACACCCTAACATAAATTGTAATGGTGACATATTTATTCCATATTACTCGTCTTAACGTCCAGATTCTAAAATCCAAATCTTATAAAATCTATTCAAAGGTTTTTGCGCCTGAAAAATGGAGCACATGGAGAACATGGACCCCTTAAAATGTGGGATTTAAGGCCCCTATTGGGGGGGGGTATGAAATTCAACCAGAGAAGTTGAATTTTTGGGAATCTTTCTTAACTTGTGTCTTATATCTATTGTTCAAATCTCTTTGAAATCGGAAATATATGAATGTTCACTGGGTTTGTAAAAGAGAGCAAAACTACAGGAAACGAAATGACGAATGATCACAATAAGCAGTCAGCTACAGTGCCCTAGTCGTTACCACACCCCAGTGTAGGATTCCTCCCCATACAGGTGACGGACTCAGCCGTAAGATGCATTACGGATTTATAGCAATTGAAGCATGAACCAATGCAAATAAACATTGATAACTGTGTGACGTAAGGACTAAGTGGAAATGAAAGTGTTACCTCTGGAGTTTGCCAATGATCACTATGCCGATAACACAATAAGTTTGCAATCTACAAATCTATTTGAATGACCAATTACGTATCTAGAAAGGCCTTGAAATCAATGTTATCATCTGGAGAAAATCTCTGTCCCAGTGATTATAAAAAGACTCAAAGGAGGTCTGCAACCAAATAACTTTACTGAAAATAACACTTTGCAACTGAATCAGTGGCGGCAAAGATGTCTCTCCTTTACTTGACAATTTATGCACCACATTGCAGAAATTACAATCTAAGTATATCCTAAAGTAAACTCTGCAACTGAATCAGTGGAGGCAAAGATACCTCTCCTTTACTTGACAATTTATGAACCACATTGCAGAAATCACAATCTAAGTATATCTCAAAGCAAACTCTTACACCATTAAATTACAAATAACGCTCATCTTTTATGCTCGAGCGACTCTACAGCTTCCAAGACTACAATTGTATTCATCTTGACTTAGGAAAATGACTAAATTGCGGGGTTAAGCCCCCATTAAGGGATCTTACTAACTCCTAAGAAGTTGAAATTTTAGGGATATTATTTCATTTGTGTCTAAATATACATACACACACATATATATGTATATATATATATATATATATATATATATATATATATATATATATATATATATATACATACATACATACATACATACATACATACATATATATATATATATATATATATATATATATATATATATATATATATATATATATATATATATATATACATATATACATGCATACATACATACATACATATATATATGTATATATATATATAAGGTGAGATATATATATATATATATATATATATATATATATATATATATATATATATATATATATATATATATATATATATATATATATATATATATATATATATATATATATATATATATATATATATATATATATATATAGAGAGAGAGAGAGAGAGAGAGAGAGAGAGAGAGAGAGAGAGAAATTCAATCATAGGATGAATTCTTTTACAAGATTTTATGAAGTAGCTAGCGTGAGAAAAACCTTATAAGGGGAAAAAATCCATCATTTATTCCCCAAAATATATTTATGTAAGGGCATTACTATACAAGAACGCCTCACACCAAGAGGGACTCCAAGGTCAAAAACCATAATAAACACAGTTTTACCGAACGCGAGGAAATACAACTCTCAAAGCTAGCCCCTTAAAAACAGACTAAATTATAGGTCATGATTTCGTACTTATTGTAGTTATACAACTTCTACGCGTCAGTATAATATGGTCAAGATACATAGAAATAAACGGAAAATCAACATACGAAACGAACACCGTGTATCCAGTATAGTACACAGAAGATTGTTTATCCCTATATACCTATGTAAGTGGCGGGCTTTTCGAAATGCATCTCGGTACATGTGTTTTTTTTCAGAATAAATTCAGCACTGAATATATTCTGGTTATATATTTAAATTAAATATTTAAATATATATATATATATATATATATATATATATATATATATATATATATATATATATATATATATATATATACTCCACTCTCAATGCTTAGCAACGTATGTTTTTGAAATTAGTGGATTTCTCATTGCACTCCTCCTGTGAAATCCGGCTTTGTGCAGCTCCCGGCGAACAGTTTTTGTGGAAACTTGGTTCTTGAGGTGGTCATTAAGCTTTGATGTAAATTGGGAACCTGTAATTTTGTGATCCTTTCTAACAATTTGCTAAGTGTCCGACGGTCCATATCTGAAAGTTTTGATTTCTTCCAGAGTTTTGTTTCGACAAGGAGGTTTTTCCCTCTTTCGCAAAGGCTATCATTACTTTCGCGACAGTACTTCTTGATACACCAAACATTTTGGCTGTTTTCGTTACACTAGTGCCTGCCATACGAGCACCAACAATTTGACCTCTTTGAAAGTCCGACAGGTCTATTATTTTAATGAATTTTAATTACCTTTCCTGATGATATCTGAATAGAAAC
>NC_142934.1:44043517-44051017 GCF_046866305.1 Octopus bimaculoides
AGTGGAAGAAAGAGGAAGAAACAGTAAGGAAATTAATAGGTGGGCCAAGAGAAATGTAGAAAAAGAGGGTGGGCAAAAGGGAAATAGTGAGTATGGGAATGGGAGTTGTATAAATGCATAAAAATGTAGAATAAGAGTGAAAGGATGAGGCATAGCGGTAGTGAGGAAATCAGAGAGGAGTACAGAGATGGTGTGGGAGGGTGTAGGATGAGAAATTTAAAGAATTGTTTGATTATATGACGAAAATTCTAAAGGGAAGGGTAATTGGAGAGGCGAGAGAAATACTAGGATATTTGGAATGGCCTTGATATCAAAAGTGAAATTGAAACCAAAGAGTAACAAATTTAATGCCGAGAGAAAATGTATGTGTTTAGTGGGGTGAGTAAGAGTGAGATAATGGTGGGAGAGAAGAAATAAGGTGTGGGAGATGGTGAATCAGATTGAGAAGATGATATTTATCCAGGAGAAAAATAAAAAAAATATAAGGAGAGTATTGTAAGAGACACAGATAGAGGCGAGATGGAAAGGCAATTAAAATACGTACTACTGTGAATGGGTGGAAAAACGTGGAAACAGCAATTGTGAAAGAGGGAAAATATTAAGATACGAATGAGAAAATCCGCACACGCATACACACACACACACATACAATGTGTGTGTGTGTGTGTATGTGTGCGTATGGTGTGTAGCGAGGGTTAGATGCATGGATATTCACACATACATACACACATAAATACATACATATATACGTATATATACACTTTTGCACACATACATGTGTAGGTTTGTAAAAATGTATGTATAATGGTTTATATATGCGTGATTATTTGTGAGAGAGCGTTCAAAATTAAGTAGGTGGTGCGATAGAGGTTTTTAAAGATTAGGCGAAAGCAGCAGATTTAGACTGAAAACTATAGCTTGATTAATTCTGTTTGTCTAGAGACTGGCGATGTAGGATTAACGATACTTGAGACGTTCAAGAATCAATGAATGAAAAAGCGAAATGCGTAATGCGTATATTTTACTTGCTGTCACGTAGAACCGAGCAGGTTTATAACTTAGAGTATTTTGTGGTTTATTCTAAAAGCCATTTCACGAAACTGACACAAGCAGTAATATCCATAAAACAATATCTCTATTTTTCTAAAATTAATCTGTCGGCTTCAGCAAAGATAAAGTTTAGAACAAAATGAATGTGCAAAAAAAAAAAAACAAGTGAAATATTGCCAATTATGAAACTTTGTTATTTGTTTAATGGTAATGGCAGTTAATAACTTTAGTTCTTGTTGTTATTTTGGGAACACGTGCGGGGTAGGACTGTTCAAATCTCAAAGAAGACGTAGATTCCGATATATGATCGAAACTATGTACCAGGCAAGATTTCTGGGGAAAATGGTATCATGTATTCAATCTATTATTCATGTGTTTGTGGTTGTGTACAAACGTTACAAATATATTATTATTATTATTATTATTATTATTATTATTATTATTATTATTATTATTATTGATTGATTGATTGATTGATTGATTGAGAGGGCAGCGCATGGCATAAAGTGATACTGGGTTACACATATACGAAGCCAAATATATCCATCATGACTACCCGTCTGATAAGAGTACACGAGGCACATGCATCACAAACATATGTGCCTGATATGGTGATCTCATATCAAGATAAACAGCGCCTGACTTTACAGGTGGGGCCCAATTTCAATTTATTGTTATTATTAACATTATTATTATTATTATTATTGTTATTATTATTATTATTATCATTATTATTATCATTATTATTATTATTATTATTATTATTATTATTATTATTATTATTATTATTATTATTATTATCATTATTATTATCATTATTATTATCATTATTATTATTATTATTATTATTATTATTATTATTATTATTATTATTATTATCATATTTGCTGCGGAGCACATCGGACGCGCTTTCGAACGCTCCAAGTAGGTTCAGTTCAAAATATTTATTTATACCTGCATTGGTGTCTTTTTGCAATAATTATTTTATTCCAAGTTGCGAATAGAAACACCAGGAACATATTACTGGTTTTCCTTGGTTGTTTTGATTTAATTGAATCAAATACAACTCAACAAGATGGCGGAGCACGTCTTCAAAGAGTTGAGAAAAAACAACACAACCCCTCCCATAAATCTGACAATTACTGAAGACTTCCCCCATTTCCATCCGTTACTTGCAGCAACTGAGATGAAAAGGAGGAGAAAAACAGGACAGTACAATGTCCAACTTGTAGCAACAGTAGTAGCAGTGAGAGCAACAACGGTGACAGTGACAAATGCAGCAGCCGCAACAGTGATAGCTACTGCAGCAGTAGTGACAGTAACAGTAACAACATCAACGAATGGTACTACAACGTCAGTAAGAATAACAACAACAGCAACAATGACAGCAAAACTGATAACAGCAACAACAAAACTAATACCAACATCGACAACAACAACAAGAAGAACAGCAGCAGAAGCTGCAACAACAATAACGAGAACATTACCAACAACAAAAACACATTCGGCGGCAGCAGCACCGAAGATGAAGGAAAGTATTACCGTACACCTCAGAAATACTAACACGAGCATGGAAATTGATACAAGAGAAAACGTGGGCCAGTCTCCCTATTCCATCAGACGCAATTGAAACAGTAGAGAGGAGAACAGTGCTTTTCAGATGCATCTCAGCAGACACGAAACGAACGGCTTTAATAGTCCAAGTAGACATTGAAGCGGCGCTGAGGTGCGTCAGAAATTATATCGAATACATAGCAAACGGTTAACAATACGGCACCATTTCGGTGCTGTTTAATCATCGGCCTTCGCTATGAAACATTCAATAACCTCCTGCAAAACCAGCAAAGTCATGATGTACTCCTCCCACATGGGGAAACATGCAACATTCTTAAGATCCGACCAGGACTAGATACGTAGTGGCTTCTGCAATGTGTAATCGTGAAGGGGACGGATACTATTGCAATAGAGGCGACAAGAACTGCCAGGGAGGACTGGTCCGAGGTTGACCTGGAAATACTGCTCTAGATCAGATCCGAAAACATCCCAGACCACATCTGTCTCCAGAACAGGACAACGATACACATCATAACTGAGGGCAAAAGGCCACATTGTTTGGCGTGTGGAGAAATGACTCACTTGCAAGCCACTGCCCCCAACTGGTACAAAGTGCAAGAAGTCAAAACCCCCACTGCTGCCTACACTGGGATGAGGAACACAAACAAGACCAACACCGGCAAACCCACCTGCAACAACACCAATGACTTTAACCATTCTAGGGAGAAACAAGGGAAGCTCTCCCATCCCCTCACACCGAACAGAAACACACAACATTATAAAGATACACACAGACACAGAGCAGCAGAACCTTCATCTTTCAGTAGGGAAGATGAAGGAAAACCAAAATGCCCAAAAAACAAAAGTAAAACTCCACAAAATATAACAACACCCTCAATAATAAAAAAATACAGACACCACCCGCGTAAATATCTGCTCGCAAACACCAACACCAATAGAAACAACACCATCAATATCACCAGAATCCCCCAAATGCAAACAACCTAAATAGACACAAGAACAAATACGCACACAGACATCTAAGGCGCCACACTCACGGCACACAGAGACACAGCAGAAACAAGAAGACCATCACCACTACAGTCAAGCAAACAAATTAAACATCGCCAACACAAAACACCCAACTTCGTACTCATCAGAAGAGCCAACGGTGATCTGATGGCCCTCGTAACAAGAACACAGAATTTGAAACCTCGGGTTGGGGTTTGAAACGTGGGGTTAGAATCGAACACATTTTGCATACCAGTAGATTTACTTCTGGTGTGAATGTTGCTCGATTCCTTGACAAAAATTCGAGAGAGATTTCCAGACAGAGAAACCCGAATGTGAGACCCACATCGAGACTCTTAAAGGCGTTCCCAAAAAAGACACAATGATGGAAGTCGAAACACCCGACCTTCACAGGACACCAGAAGGTAAGTAAACCTTTCCCTTCTTTCTTAAGCTTGCCAACATAGCCACACTAAGAGTAGTATTTTTGAATGTTCGAAGCCTGTGGTCACCCTGGTAGCCGGGGTCCCTGCTCAATGACCTCAGCTCTCTTTAATTGGATATAATTGCTGACAGTAAGACCAATATTTCCAATAAAGGAGCACTGGTCCCCATCTTCGACGACTGTCAGATCTTTGCATGTTAGTCGACTGGGAATAGGAGGTGGAGTGGCAGTGCTGTTTATGAAAGAACTGGATGTCGAGGTAAAGTCAATATTCCGGGACCCGGAGGGGAAGTTGGTGGTCCTGGACGTGAACAATAGTGTCTTTAGACTGGTGGCCGTCTACGCTCCTGCCGGAGCCAAACGGTTGGATTTCATTAAGGATCTGAAAGCCCTTTTCTGTTGTATCCCATTTCAATGCTAGGATTATGTGGGTGTGGCAGATAGAAGAGAGGGGTGCAAAAGCCTCAAGCACCTGGTCAGCCAGCACTGTCTGACAGGTACCGATGAGATTTCCCTTATGCGCCAGTGTGGATTTGGACAAACCGCTTAGGGTCATCTAGATCGTATGCATATAGGATGTTAACTAGTAAAATAGATAGTAATAGTGTAACATGTCCAAGTTTTTAAAACGGTTGCCTATTCAGACCATAAGTTTGTAATCTGTACGGTGGACCTAGATAAGATGCGTAGGTTAGGACTCGGGTACTGGAATCTGAACATTTCGTTTCCGGCACGCAAGGCTTACAGGGACTGGGTCAGCAATTTAGTTAAGCAGATGTTAACAGGGAGTGTCGTCAGTAATAGGTGGTTGGCGGCTCTCAAAAGAGAGATTCGAGTAATGTCGATAGGTTTTAATAAAGAAATAGCATTAGAAAAATAGAAGGGAGACGGAGTTATTAGCTAATCTACACGAGGCTATTTCTAGTGGAATTGCAACCGACGTGCTGGCAGTGAGAATTGCATTAGACCAGTTCTTCAATGTGAAACAAGAAGCATGCATTGTCAGAGCGCAGGCGCATGCACTAAGATACGAAAGGACCGAAGTAACTCGATGAGCCCGCGCAGCGGAGGCACAGCGTGGCAACAAAACCACAATTCGGTCTTTGACGTACGGAGGACACGTGCAGGCAGATGTGTGAGGCCTTTCACCAGCACAATGCTCGGTTGTTCGGAGAGAGTGGTGGGGTGGAGATGGTGGCGGTCTTCAGTCCCTACCTTGACGGTTGCTGCGTCCCCCAACGGCCAGTGCTAGCGCTGTGAAAGGCAGATAACATCAGCCGATATTCAAGATGCCCTTATCGGCTGCACGAGACGCAAGTCACCCGGTTTAGATGGCCGCCTCTATGAACTCTACATAAATATACCAGACTTGTTCTCCGATACCCTCGAAGAGCTTTACTGCAACTGGCGGCAGAACGGGAGTATTCCCAGTTCTGTGCTGTGAGCTGTGTATTGACGCTGATAAGTAAAGACTAAAACAAGCGGGACACATTAGTTAACTTCATGCTCATAACTTTGCTTAACGCAGAGTTTAAGATTTTGGCCAAGGTATTGGAAAAGAGGCTGGGGCTTGCTGTCGACGATTTTGCTGGGGAGGCGCAACCCTGCGCAATCCTGAGTACACGACAACTTTCACCTCATGTGACACATCATTCAAGGGGTAGGGTGTAAGCATGGCTTCAGTGGGACGCTAATCAATTGAGATAAATTGGACGTATTCGATAGGGTCGACCATCGATATCAATAGGTTTTCTTCAAAGCGGCTGGCTTTGGCCCCCGTCTTCAGAGGTTGGATCGCTGCAGTGCACAGCGGTATCTGCTCGGAAGTCAAAGTTGATGGTCACCTCTCGGAACCATTTGAGATCTCCTGATCGGTTCGTCAATGTTGCCCTCTCTCCTCCCTTCTGTACGCATTGACTCTTGAGCCTTTACTGCGGATGCTAGAGCTACTGCATGGCATTCCGCTTGAAGGGCTGTGTCAACATATGAAGACATCGCTGTGATGGTGCCGGACACCTCAGAAATCGAGGTAGTCGGCTTATTATTGGAGGAATATGACAAGTTGATGGGAGGAAAACTTAACCCAGAAAAGTCGGTGGGCTTGCAACTCGGCACCTGGAGAGTCAAATCCATGGCATCGAACAGCGTCGTTGCCAGCTGGTCGGAGAGACAGACCGGTAAAGTTGTGGAGGGGATAGTTTCCATTGGTGAGGCGGGCCATCTGCTGCCAACACTCTCTACGAAGGAGTCTGGGCATGCCGTAGCTAATGACGCGCAGACATGTGCTGAGACTGCGGAATCTCCAGATGCTGTCAGGTGGACCTGCTCGAGATGCGGGTAGAGCGACGTAACCGTTCTGCACGCACTCGTCCAGTGTCCTTTCATCACTGACTTGTGGAGTTATGCTGAACTGCTGTTATGACGGGTAGGACAGATCCAGCTATTGGTCGAGTCCATTGTGAAGATCGATCCGCCTCCTTCCATCGGTACGGAAGGGCAGGCAATTTTCCTCTGTCTGTTAGCAAGAGAAATAGATTGTATGGTGGACCAGATTGGAAGGACTGAAGACAGACACTAGTCTAATAATGCATCTGTAGGCTAGTGAATTTGAGAGGGAGAAGGGTGCGTTTCCCTGATGCCCTCAAAGCATCGAGTAGTTCAAGATTGGTGGGGTACCTTAGCCAACTCTAGGTGGTTACCCCCTCCCCATTGGGGAACTTTCGCTGTTATATTCTTTTGGTTGGATATCATTGTTATTTCATTGTTTTAATTGTGTACTCGTTGTTTCTGTGTAAAATCCCCACTCTCCATGTCTTCTGTATTGTCCCATGTATTGTCTCCTAGTGGCCAATAAATGAAATAATAACAATAATAATTATCATTATTATTATTAATATCATTATTATTATTATTATTATTATTATTATTATTATTATTATTGCTGTTGTTGTTGTTGTTTTTGTTATTGTTGTTGTTATTAAGGCAGCGAGCTAGCATAATCATTACCACACTGGACGAAGTGCTTAACGGTATTTCACCCGTCGCTACCTTCTGAGTTCAAGTTCCGACGAGGCCGACTCTCCTTTTAATCCTTTCGTAGTCAATAAACTAAGTATCAGTTGAACACCGGCGTCGATGTAATCGACTGAACCCCTCCACCAAATTACACGCCCTGTGTCTATCATAGAAAGGATTATTACTATTATTATTGTTATTAATATAGAAAGGATTGATTTATTTCCTCCTGAAGATATAGAGTCAAAATTAATAGCACGCGGGACGAAGTGTTTTATAGTATTTCGCCCGACGTTACTTACTGAGTTCAAATTCCGCCGAGGTCGACTCTGTCTTTCATCCTCTCGGGAATACCAGTTCATTGAGTACCAGTTCAACACTGGGGCCGATGTAATCGACTAGTCCTCTCCCACCAAATTTCATGA
>NC_142934.1:44053517-44078517 GCF_046866305.1 Octopus bimaculoides
ATTTGTCAATGATTTACCTAACCTTTTATTGACAAATTCGATCATGATAATATTTCTTACATATATATCTCCGGACGTCACGTGCTCGGATTTAACAGCAGATTATTTTAGTGATCTTACTGAGAGCATACTTTATGTATGTACATGGCTTCTATATTTCCTGCTTACATTTCTATCCTCCTTTGTATCCCAATGTATCCTCATTTGCATCCCAATGTGGACTACTTTGATGGAGTTTTCTGGTCTGGGCAGTATATATGTCTCAATATCACGCATTATTTCAGACATATTTTCTACATTGGGCCTGTTGGCTGAAAATTGACTAGCAGTTTGCTCAGCGTCCGTTTATGAGAATCTCTGCTGTAACTGCGCACTTACGAGATCCATTCGAAAATTAATGTGCAACTCACACTTTCGAGTGTCTCCTGTGAAACATTTATGGATATTGTATTTCCTATGTAATGTCATTAAATCATAACCTCAAGATTTAAGTAATGTTGTTTGAGTTTTAGAAATAAGGAAGCACTAGCATTGGCCTCGCAAAATACCACTTCTCTCTCAGAAAGCTCTTCCCGTTCTTATCTACAGTAAAATCAATATCGATATAATCAAAATAGATTTCTTATTGCAGAAGGGTTCTACCTTCCCCTATGCATCCTAAATCACTCTGTAGAAGGTATCTCTGTAAATCTGTGATTGTTGTCGTTATATTAGCGTTTATATATGTTTTTCTTTTTTCTAGCATATAGCTACCTTTTAACTTTATTTACTTTTTCGTTTAACTATTTTCTAAGATTTCTTTTTCTCTTTCGTTTAGCTATTTTTAATGAGTTAATGTTATGTGTATATTATATTGATTCCTAAGGTTTGCTTTCATTTGCGAGTTGTGTATAGCGTCTAGCTCATTAATTTCCAAGTATTTGTAAGTCTGTCTGTGGTATACTCATTTTTTATCTCGGTTTCTATATCTGACAGTATTGTTTATTATTATAACATTGCATTTGAAATAACTCATAAAATCACAGTCTATTACATATAACAGGATTAACCCTCATTGTGCTCTACCTCTGTTAGAAGAAGAAGAAGAAGAAGAAGAAGAAGAAGAAGAAGAAGAAGAAGAAGAAGAAGAAGAAGAAGAAGAAGAAGAAGAAGAAGAAGAAGAAGAAGAAGAAGAGGAAGGAGAAGAAGAACAACAACAACAACAGCAACAACAACAACAACAACAACAACAAGAAAAAGAAGAAAATGAACTGTGACGCACTGTGGCACAAAACCAGGTTTCGTGTCACACGTTCGGTCTATCTGATTGCATACGTCATGCAGGACCAGATACTTGCTGAAACAGACATGCAGAGAGATCGATCGCCGAAACTCGTAATTTAGAAAATAATTATTCGTGAATCGGAAATAAATCTCTTATATCTATAGCCATAGCAGCCAAATCCTTCGAGCGCAAGAAACTGTATAATTTTACAGAATATTTAAATGTATACATCATCGCAAACAAACACACAAAAAAGTAAAGAGTACTAAATATGAAATAATTAATAATTAATAAAGTATAAAATATACAATAAAAGGTAAACACAAAATTTAGAGACAAATAGATATAGGAATATATATTGCAGTTTTATAATGATTATTTGGTAAAATGCCGGCAAATTTTCTTAGAATTTTACAACTGATGTAATAAATTTGGTAAAATATAATTACGTCTAAAAGAGAGAAACGCTGGGAAAGAAAATGGACTTAAATATCAAATCCTTAGCTGCAAGGATTCAACAGATAATTGGCCACATAATTTTGAAAAAAGAAAAAGAGCAACATAATGTTTCAAAACAGAATTTAGAAAAAAAAATATTGTGCTAAAAAAATAAAATCTAACATAGATACAATCACTTCCTTGCGCAAAGAGATTTATCTGCAGAGTAAAGACACGACAGAAAACATCAGCATAGATGCCAATGAAGAGATGTATAGATATACAAGGTTTATAAGTATATATTTGTGTGTGCTACTTATATGCATGTGGTTTTTGTTTGAGCACATAACCGCACGTACGCACGCACGCACGCACGCACACACACACACACATACACACACACACACACACACACACACATATATATATATATATATATATATACAGAGAGAGAGAGAGATATGTATATGTATGAATATATAAATACATATATATATATGAGTGTGAAAGTGTGTGCATGTGTGTGTCTGTGTATGCAAGCACACAAGGAAAAATAAATAGATGTGAAGATAAATATCCTTCTAAATATTTATATAGTTTTATATATATATATATATATATATATATATATATATATATATACATATATATATATATATATATTTATATAGTTTTATATATATATATATATATATATATATATATATATATATATATATATATACATATATATGCACGTATGTGTGTATCTGTGTGTGTATACGTGTGTATGTACGCATGTAGATATAGTATTATACAAACATATATGTAGATATTCAGATATTCTCCATAAAACATACACGCACACACTTTCTCATGCACGGGAATACATTCATGAATTACATTTATACAGTGATCCGCATAATATTGAGATAGAAACTTTAAAAACATATATGTATGTGTGTATGTTTGTGCACAGGTGCATACACGATTTACACACATATATCAACGTATGTATATGTGGGTGTGTTTGTGCGTGTATGTGTGTGTGTGTGTGTGTGTGTGTGTGTGTGTGTGTGTGTTTGTGTGTATGTGTGTGTGTGTGTGTGTTTATCTGTCATATTCAGATCTATTTTTCTAATAGCCGTCTATAAAATTCTAATTACAAATTTAACTTAATTGCTTTTCGCTATATATTTCACAGTAGATGGGGAATTTAATCTATTTTATTAATATTGTTTTCCCCTTAGATGATGTGGTGTACATTTACAAATTAAATTTCTGTCCTCGCACGCACAGAGATAAATATAAACACATAAACATACAAATGTACATAGTGACTGACAGGGAAAGAATGAAGGAGAAAGAGAGAATGAGACACACAAAGAGAGAGTGAGTGAATTAGAGACGAAGTTACTGAGTGAAAAAGTGAGTGTCTAAGAGACATAGTGATAAGTGAGAGAGAAAAATACCGCATTTTGTTAGTAGTGTACATGTTTGCTTAGCCACACGTAATTTACACATGACCAGGCAAACATTCTGTAGACATTTAAACAGTAATTAAATATCGAATTCCGTATCATTATTAGAGAGTAATTGATATTAAATTTAGATTAAAGAATCATTATTAAAAGCATTTAAGGAACGTTGTTTCAGCTGAGACGTTTGACACATCTCACTTACAATGTTTTCTTCGAGTTCCGGCACCAAACGCGAAACAATTTATCTCGATTTTAGCTTGTCTCTTCAGTATTTGTAAAGTCCGGATGAGAAAAATAACAGATATTATCGGAAATAAACTGAAATAGTAAGCTCTCTGATATCACAACTCATTTCTCTACACCATATGATGATTTAATTGTACCTCCTTATTTCATTAATTCTACAATTGTTCAACCTAATAAAGTATTAAGCTCTTGAAATAAGATCTTGTCTACAATAGTAACTATATAATCATTCTCCCTGCTTATACTATATACTATTTCCCAACAAGCATAAAATGAACATAAATCCAACATGAAACCCAACCTTATCTCATTCATCATTCTCAATCCAATCAGGACGAGGTAAATCTTACGTAACCGCTTTACCTACTAGAAATAGAAAACAATTTTCCCTCAAACGACACACTATTTTTTTTTTAATGGGAGTGTTACATTCAATAATGCTGCAAAGAGAACTTGGCTATAATTGCAGTGAATTTGACCATGGCGTCCTGTATTAAACAGCAGCAACAACACCACCAACGACAACAAGCATGAATACTGTCTCTTTCACACTACACTGTACGATCTTAAAAATTGAATTGTATACTATATCCCGAATGTAACAGAATGACATTTGAATTGTCGCGATTAAAAAGTCTATGATCAGATATCTGTTCGTTCATAGATGACCTAGTGTTTAAGAAAAATAGCAATAACGATAATTCCTATGTAAGTTAGTCATGTAGATCTTGGTAGTGAAATCTGTAATCATTGATGAAAAAGAGCAAATGTAATGTAAATAATTCCAAAGACGGAACCTAAATGAAAACTTAAACTCACTCACAGGATTTAATTTGAAAGTCTGACTAAAGAGATACAAAAATCAGTCTTCATTCAGGAATATTATTAAATCAACCAGTATTAATACTGCAGCAGATATGATCAGCTTGCAACAGATATGATCATCTTGTAAATCCTTCTTGCATTAAGTAACCGAATGTCAGTAACAAATTTTATCTACAATTAATGATTGCGTTTTTCATTGCTAACATTCAACATCATTCAACATTCAACATCATTACATGGAGAGTGAGAGGTAAGGAACCTGGAATGTGACTGTTCGAACCACAGTGGAGTGTCACAAATTTATAAATGAAGTCTACCGCGGTAAGCTAATTTCACAATGGGAATAAACACAGATATATAATTCAGTCTACATTCTACGCACACACACACACACGCACACACACGCACGCACGCACGCACACACACACACACACACTCTCTCTCTCTCTCTCTCTCTCTCTCTCTCTCTCTTTATATATATATATATATATATCTTTCTCTTTCTCTCTCTATCTCTCTCTCTATCTTTCTCTCTCTCACTCTAACACACACACACATACATGTATGTATGTATGTGTGTATATATGTATGTATGCATATGAGTATGTATGTATGTATGTATGTATGTGTGTGTGTATATATGTATGTATGTATATGAGTATGTATGTATGTATGTATGTATGTATGTATGTATGTATGCACGTATGTATGTATGTAACCTATATAATAGATTTTATAAACAAGGCTAATTTAACTACTTCTCCGTAGACTGATAAAATGATGAACAACCTTAATCGATTTTCGAATCTTAATAGATTCTCATCTGTGGCGTCTATCTCAATTTGACCAATCCCAGAGAAACAGGCTACCAATTTGTTTACAAGAATGTAAAATGTGGAAGCAGAGTGCTTGAATATACTTCAATATTGAACAAGGAGAAGTAGAGTACAAGCAGTAATTAAACCTGGAAAAGTACAGGACTAGAAAAAAAACTTTAAAAACATTGCTGCTGAAGTGTGAATTTGCTGAATAAATTTAAATTTCTGATATTGTTCATCAAACAGAGTGTGCAGTTTTCGTTTATATTTTTTGGCTTTTATTGCAAATTTCTTAAATTTGAATTAATATGTTTAATTTAATAGTTTCTTTTGTATTAAACTAAAACATTTGTTTGAATTTTAGTTTTACCTTATTCTTTAATTTTCTTTTCTTTACAAAACTCATTATCCCCAAATTTTACACTACAGATATTGTGATATTAAATTAAAACACATGAAGAACATATGTAATAGAGAAGAATAAAAAGCAGTAACATAAAGTTTTTTCTAAGAAAAAAAAAAGAATTAATTTCTTCAAAGTTTATATTATCAGATAAAATATTTTCTATATTCAGACAGAAGAATATATTTAAACCTAATGAATAAATTGAGTACAAAATGTAGAAATGACTCTAACTTTAAAAAGAATCTTGGTGTTTATGATAACTTGTCAATTTTGCTTAAATTGCTATTAATATTTTTTTAAATATATAAAGCACTAAATTTGTGATATTAGCTTTTCACTAACATTGAAACTATTGTGTAAACTATTTTAAACTTTTAGGTAAAGAAAAAAGACAAAAGGGCATTTATTACTATTTTAGTTTCCAAATCTAACTTCAGAAGCAATAATTTACGCTTTCTTTTTTCGTCCTTTACTTTTCTAGGGTTAATTACTCCTTGTTCTATACTTCTCCAGGTTTAATTCTTAAGAATATTCAAGCATTCTGTGGCCGCATTTTTCATTCAAGTCATATAGATTTTTTTTTTTTTTTTTGTAATAGATGAAAAATTGGATTCAAAGTCAAATTTAGGGATTACCGATTTTCCCCTCACTCTATGCTACACTACCATTTTGAAGCTAATAATATTTTTTTACGAAATTTTCACCAAAGGATTATTCTTAATGGGCACATTCTTTACAACCCAGTTAATCTATAATTTCATTTTAGAATAATTGAGATCTTTTGATTCAGATCAATTTTTCGCCTTACTCTCTCATATTTGACTTCACATTTTGATATAACTTTTTTCCTCATGAACCAAATTTCAATTATTTTATCTTTAATTATAGCTTAAGTCTCGGTCATTATTCTTTAAAGAACAAAACACATCATAGTTCTATATTTAAGAGATGAGAAATTATGTAAATTATTTACAATTGACGGATATTTGTCCTCATCTTGTCTCCTATCCTTCCTTGATACCGGTTCCCATAGGCTGTTCATATCAGCACTCGGTCTGCTTAGGAGGTTGTTAGCTCCTAGCATACGTGCTGCTTCTTTTAGTTTTCGTATTTTCCAGTGGTGTTCTCTGTCTATTATTTTAACTTCATCTCACATGGGGAGGTGATCTCCATTATTCCATACATGATCAGCTATAACCGATTTATCAATATCTCCCTGTGTCAGAGCTTTGCGATGTTCCTCTACCCTTATTTTGAGGGGGCGAAATGTTTCGCTTTGTATAACCTACTACAGCTGCATGGGATAGAGTACACGCAATTCTAAGCCATGTTCTCTTCTATTGGTGGTTGTACTCCAAGGACATATTTGCGAAGTGTTGTATTACTCTTGAATATCGTCCTGATGTCATATGGGCCGCATATCTTTTGTATCTTTTCGGAGAGGCCTTTCCCATAGGGTAGACAGTGTGTGGACAGTTTATCGGTTTCATCTTCTCTTTTCATCATAATTGGAGCGGAGAGTATGCTTTTGGGGTAGTTATTGCTTAATAGATTGTTACTGGGCTTGATCATTTCTTCGTAGTGGGTATCACGATCGCAATTTATATTCATTGCTCGATGTTTTAGGCACTGAGCAATCCCTCCCTTTACACTGTATAGATAGTGGGAGTTGAAGCTAAGATATCGTCCAGTGAAGGTTGGTTTGCGGTATACGGATGTCCTGAATCCATACTTGGTGCGTGTTATTAATACGTCCAGGAATGCCAGCTGATTGTCTTTTTCTTTTTCCATTACAGTTCCATTACAGTTCTTGATTGTGTCGCGAAAGATTAAAAAAATTTGAAATATTTGCGTAGGCATTTGAGCAGTTATCGCTAAGCTTTTGGCAAGATTTAATTCAGATTCTCTTCTCCACTTTCTGTCATGTTCAATGCGACGATCACACGCTACACATCTTCCTTCCAAGCACTGCTGCAAATAGCGGAAGTGAGCTAGTACGTTAAACTTAGTGCGCATGCTTTAGCTTGGCTGCAGTCCGGATACTTGTTGATCAGGCCACGTATATACAAACTGTAATTGTTGAAGACTATTGTGAATTTTGCAGAACACCAACAGATAACACGCTACCATACATTGGCGTAAATAGCCCAATGTCAGCCCTGATTCATCATACATATAACAAAAGTTCCTTCCGAAAAGGTGTTCATGACTAAATTACCCAAGATTTCCTTTCTTAAGATTTTTTTATGATTTGTTTGTTTTCTTTGTCTTTTTTTCTCACGGGTGAAATATTGTTCATTCGCATATGACTCAATATCTTTAATTATGCGTGGTGTTCTCCGGATGGTCGTTAATTCAAAGGAAGGTAACAACATCCACACAGCGTGAACCGGAATAGTCAATTTCAATTTAAATCCAAACAATACGAAGAGCCTATAAACAGCTCACATTTACACATTTTTTCTCTCTATGGTCAAACTCTCAACAAATACTAGATAGTGATAATTGTCTTTCGTCTATTTTATGAATCTTCAGTATGCCTTAACCGGGAACTTTATCAATTCGATATATTACGGAGAGACACATTACATTAATATTGAAAATAAATGTAATTACAGTCTAGAGGAAACTAATGAGATGTTTTTTTAAAATTATTTCTTTTGTTTTTGTCTCTTCATAGAACATAGTAGCTCAATTACATTTATAATTAAACAGGTTTGAAACTCCTACACGTAAGTGATAGTTTGTGTACAAATTGATAAAGCGTATGCCGTTGTATCTTCAATGTTCTGATACTTATATCGAATTATACGCCGAATATTGTTAAGTGATAATTTCGCCCGCTGTTTTATATTTTGACTCCAGATGTAAACGCTCCAGACTTGTTACGGCCATTGAAATTTGTCTATTGATGTAAACACACAACTCTCGATCCTTTCGTTATGTGTAGATCAGATAGGTATTACGAGGCCTAACAGCTATGATGGTATTCACACCACTAATTGTTTGGAAACTGTATGGTAGTCCAAACAATGGATTACATTCAAATACATTTACTGTGGCCATATCAGACGTAATAGAATAGACTGTAGAAAGCAAATAGTACAACTCTTAGAAATATCGACACTACACTGCATGTTACTAACCATATACTTGGTTTATTCGGAGTCTTATTGTTATGTTATATCATCTGCCAACAGATGGCAAGTCCATGCACTGAGCGAAAGCATTGTAGAAGTCATTGCATCGAAAGTAAAAGAAAATAGTTTATCATGATTAATCAATTTTGAAATGTCAAACGATGGTCTAAATGCATATTAGCGTTGTTTCTTTTCTCTTTATCTCAACATGAGGAGAGAGAGAGTGAGAGAGAGAGAGTGAGACAGGGCGAGAGGGAGAGAGAGAGAGGGAGAGTGAGTCAATGAGAGAGAGAGCTGTCTAATTATTAATATTCTCTACTTAATTAAGTCTAAATATTTTGAAACGAATCGTTCTAAACTTTTTTCATTTAGCTATCTGATGATTAAATTCACCGTTGGGAACGCAATCGTATATGCAATACACACACACACACACACACACACACACACACACACACACACACACACACACACACATACACACATATATACATGTGTGTGTATGTATGTATATATGTGTGTACGTATGTGTACGTGTGAATGTATATGTGTGTACATATAGACATGTACATATGTATGCTTGTATGTATGTATGTATGTATGTAATCAACGGGCAAGTCGTAGCTTACTACCACTTGAATTATGTGTCAGTGCTTGATATTATTCTACTTGTAATTTTCAAAACTGTTGGAACATGAATATATCAAGATATGTTCGCGCTCGAATATGTGTACATGCGTCAGCATGTACGCGCGCGCGTGCGTTTGTGGGGGGGGGGGGCGTGTGTGTGGTTGTGTGTGTGTGTGTGAATATGTCTGTGTCTTTGTGCTTGTGTATGTTTGTTGCTGCTTATCAATAAATTAACTTTATAATATTATACAGCAACGAAAGTTAGACTCAGGTCCCAGCGATAAGGAGGAGATTAACTCACACCGGAAATTGAAGAATGCATAAATAATACACCGAATTATACATAGAAGCTGAGTGGATCGTCTGCGTGTGATGGAGTGCTCGTGAGTCTGTTGTTGTGCATACATTTCGGTGAGTTTCTGTAAGTAAAATGTACATGTGTATGTATGCCTCTACTTTTTGTTTTCCATCTATTTTATGCTTTAGAAGGAAATATTAAATAGCAATATAGATACAGAATCAATTTAGTTAGGTGCAGAATTAAGTCAGAAGTTTCACAATCACCACAGATAAATATTAATTTTAATAGTAATGATAAGAAACTTTTGAACACTAGTAGATTATATTTCTTCCAATGAAGCAATCGCACTACGACGAACTTACTCAATATCTTTCCATGTCACACATATACACACACCCATATGTGTATGCATATATATATATATATATATATATATATATATATATATATATATATATATATATATATATATATATCCGGTCTCGCTGCTTTCCCGTGGCTCTCTGTCACCATCCATATTTATTGTAAATTTGAAATGGAAGCTTGAGTCACAATGCATCTTTCATTAACCAGTTACACAACTAAGGTCACTAACCCGTTGAATTAGTTGGAGTTACTCTCTTCATAGTGCTTAGTAATCCTCACTATTGATCTAGGATAGCTCAGTTCAGTATCAACGTAAGAATTACCGTTAACTTATTTGAGCTCTTCCACTACCTTTCAACAATCCACCGTGCTGCAGTCCCATGACTTCGATGTGAGAAGGTGGCTGGATAGGTATTATGTCTTACGCAAGAGCAGCCTTTAATTGTACAGGACAAGCTCGTCATTTCGCAAGGTATTTTCACCGTGTTTTACTTCTCCAGCGTGGCAACCATAAGAAATACTCTTTGCCAATATCTGTCACACCGGTTTCAAAATGCAAGACACTGAGCGGAACAAATGACAAATTAACTAGAGGTAATTAATGAACTCATCAGTTGACAGCTCTGACAGATAAATATTATTATGTAATCAATACTGTAATGCATGGCTACAATTCCTTCAAATCAGTATCTGGCTCTGAATCATTGGGGCTAATGTAAATTAATCAATACATAGTTATGCTAAACTCAATTAGTCAAAATACTTCTAAACTTACGTTCCTATGCATACACATACCCAACACTCCCCCACACACACGCACATTCTCACACACAATGACACACACAAACACACACCCATACATATATACATACATACATGCATACATACATACACACATACATACGTACATATATTGCTTTGTGTTTCAGCCCAAAGGTTGTGGCAACGTTGAGGCACCGCCAGTATCATCACATTTTTGATGGCCACTCTTTTATTTTTTTTAGTGGTAGTTGGTGAACGCGAGTATTCGATATTGCTGCCATCCTTTCATTTTTTCTTTCTTTTTTTTTGTTTGTTTTTGATGGGTTGATCTTAGAACTTCACCAGCAGGAGATCAATTTGTTTTTTGATAACATCTACCACTTTTCCATGTAGATCTTTTAAATATTTTGATGAGATAAGACATTTAATCCCAGGCTATTGCAGTACATGTCCCCACCCCGTTAGACACGATGGTAGGGACCTTTAGAACAGTGTAGTGACGTGCGGTCATGACGTCAAAGTTTGGGGGTCAAACGCTCTAGACCTTCCAAATCCTTATCACTACAGATTTCTTCCGTTTTCTCACTTAGGGACAGATTCGTAACTCATTCAGTCTCTCCCAGTGGCTCAGTTGATTCGTTGATTCAATTATCCTTAGTACAGCACGGCTGAGCTGCCCCAAACCTCACAATTTAATTTGAAACTGTAGTGTGACAGCAGTTGATAACAGTAGTCCAGATACCCGAGGAGAAATATTCTTCGCAGAACTAGCATATTTTCGTGGTCACTTTTTCTGAAAGTTATCAGAATTGATCCGGACATTTTCTGCACATTGTCATCATCTTGGTAATGTGTACATGAAATGAGACGTTTTTGCTCACATCAGATCCCAGGACACGCACTGAAGATGATTCCAAGGTTGCATGTCTTTTAGACCAAAGTATTTTTGTTGCGGCATCTTAGCGCTAACTAGGCTGATAGCAGAGGGATCGCAATTTATCTGCATCAAATTGCATGTTGTTTTCTTCGGCGTATTTATACATGGCAGCTAGGTCTTTCCTTGGAAGATTAGCATCGAGAAGTTCCTTGACTGTTTTTACTACTTTTGTGTCGTTGGCTTAGCTTGTAAATATGACTGTCTGTGTAACTGATGCAAGCCCGAAAGTGTGTTTGTGTGTGAATGCATGTGTGAGTGCGTGTGTGTACATGTATGTATTTAAATGTCTCAGTGAAAATTGATAAACTTTTTCCAAATATAAAAACGATTTTTAATTGAAAAAAAAATAATTTAAAAGGAAAAGGGTCTAAAATCTTTATCAGAACGTCACTAAACTATCGGAAGAAGTTTCTTTATAGAGTGTGATCGCTTTCGATTTTCTCTTCAAACACATATGTGTATATATATATATATATATATATATATATATATATATATATATATATATATATATATATATAGACATACACATACATATGTAACAAGCAAAGATGCTAGTTCTAAAGTCTCTATAGGAGATGCAAGTAGTAACTTTACTGAAAAGTAATTGTTGTCACGACATGAATGTGATTGTTCTGCACAGAACAACGTTACTATCCTCTTGAACCCCAGAAAGACATCTCCACCAGGTGGTTAACAACAAAATATATAGTGGTGACAAGACCAGTAGACCAGTTGGCTTCAGGGTTTCACCCTTCCTCAGTACTGCTACATTTGTCTGCTAGAAATGGCGGACGTTTGTCCCATTTTGCACCAGCTGGTCTACTGGTCCTGTCACCACAAAATGAGAGTCGTTCACTCCTTTGTTTGCAATATATCGGACACATATACCATGTTGTTAACCAGCTGCAGTAGGTGTCCTCCTGGGATTAAAAAGTGTAGTAACATTGTTCTATGCAGAACAACCACTTTGAGGTTTGTAATAACCGTTACGTTTTGGTAGAGTTACTACATGTACGTCCTATAGTGAATTTAGAACTAGCAACTTTGCATGTTGCAAAATCAGCGGTTGTGTATCGCTTATTTATTTATATATTGCAAACTGGAACGAACGGCTGCTATTTCTAGCTGACAGATGCACCAGTACTGAGGAAGCGTGAAACCTTGAAACCGGCTGATCTGCTGGTCCTGTCGCCAACTAGACTGGAGTTATTCGCTCCTTTACTTGCAATATATTTGACACGGATATTGTGTCGGTAACCAACTGGTCTAGTAACAACACTTACTTTTGCACACACACACACACGAACACACACACACACACATACACACACACAAACACACACTCACACATACACACACAAACACACACACACACACACACACACTCAAACACACACACACTCAAACACACACACACACACACACACACATATATATATATATATATATATATATATATATGTATATGTACAAAAAAAAATGCGAAGGCAGGTGCAGGAACAAAAAGGAGGTGCATCAATTTAACGCTCGGGAGAAGTGGAAAAGTGTTTTACTTTTCGAGCCTAAGCTCTTTGCCAGAAGGGAATAAGTGGAAAAAGTGAATAGAGAACGAAAAAACAGAGAGAGAGGAAAATTGCGTAAAGCTGTGCCCTTTATATAGATTTATTTATTTATTTTATCTATCTCTATATCTTATATTTATCAACGGTATGTAATAAATATGTTTATATATTTATTTGTTTAATTAGTTTATACATCTGCCTCTATCTCTCATAAGTATCACAGGTAAGTGCATATATGTCTATTGAATATGTATTACCCTATATATTTCTATGTATTATTTACGAATTATTTCCTCCCATCTTCCCGTCCTTACTATCTTTAGACATGTGGTGTGGTGGTGGGTGTCACTGTTGCATTCGTGTTTTCTATTGAGGCTCGGTCAGTCTACTTTATGTGTCTATCTGTCTAAGTGTCGTGTCAGTTCTATGTGTCGATAAAACTGTAACTTCTACGCTATTAATCGAGCCTCCTGAGCATGTTGGTTGAGCACTGACGAGCTTTTCCATTCTTTTAGCTCCCACCAAAGGTCACCTATACGTTCTCCTATGTTGCGTGCAGTATCTCCAATGTAGGTAGCTGTCATATTTCCGAACCATCCCTTAGCACATCGTAAGCTATACAATACATTCTTAACCTTACACTTAACTGTAGGTTCATTCTACATACAATACAATTTTACTCTGTACAAAGGGACGTATCAAAGGGATAGGTATTACAGATCAGGGATTTTAATGGGGCACCAGGACTATTTACTACTTTAATTCGTAGATTAGCCTTACTTAATGTTTTTTTTTTAATGGTGTGCTAGTTCACCGGCAGGGGTAGCATCGACGAGCATGACACTCTGGTATTTTTTGTTGTCGTATGAAGTGTTGGCCTTATCTATCTTATTACTGGTCCTTTCTGTGCTGTTCCAGGATTTGCTCCTGTAAACGGGCAGAACCCCTTAGCATCACTCTCTATGATGGCTTTGTACTTACTCCCTTGTACACTCTAATCCTGTCCCTTTGATTGTAACGAGAAGCCTACATGCGACGGATGAAATGTTGAGCATATTTATAGACTTGGTGAGAGCGATGAGGAAAGTATCGCATGTGCAACCCTATGCAATTGGTAAAACACATACAACACTGGTTTTCTCTGTCCTGTAGACACCCTGTCAACACTTTGTAGCTACCTTGTAAACACGCTTCTAAGTTCCCTTTATCTAACGAGAATCCTGTTTAATGATTAATGCAGAATAAATTGAAAACAGTTGCATCTTGTTTTAAACTTACTAAACAAGTTTAACTCTGACAGAGAAAGTGGTTATAAGAATATATGTTTGTTTCTTAAGTGTTTCTCTTACATATTTTAAAATACTTTGCTTGAATTCCAATGAAAAATTTAACAATATGTCTAGTCTTTCCCAGCAGTTACATGCATTCTTACGCACAATTATACATGTTCCTACCAACTGAGTGTCATCCAGTATAGCTCGATGCAATTCACTTATCTCCTGATATTTCCTTCTTTTATGAATCTGTTTTGCAGGAGTTTTAAGAATTAGATCTAAAACTTTGTTATTAGTATCCGAGAAAAGTTGATTGTCCAGGAATATGTAATGCATTTCCTGTTTCATATATCCTTCCCCATTTATATTCATACGCAGGAAGCTTGCTTGAATTAGTTCACGTGAGTGACGGACCTTTGCTGAAATTGCAACGACTAGGATACATGATTTCATACGGAGCAATGTGAAGTTTCTGCAATTGTAACATATGTTAGTCATTGTTATATATACTGTAGGAAACGTTTGTAAGAAAAAAGGTATGGACGTGAATATATCTCCCAGGCAACAACTGATGAAGGGGCGTTCTTTGTGTTGTTTTGTCTTGTTTTCCATTTCTGTCTTTCATTGTTCGAAAAAATAGTTCATATAGTTCATATTTCAGGTACTCGTACTTTTTATTTTCTCTTGTGCACGTATCGTGACGTCCCCTCCCCACATGTATATATATATATATATATATATATATATATATATATATATATATATATATATATATATATATATATATATATATATATATATATATATATATTCGTTTATATTTATATAAAGGGCATTATTACAGAAAAATAACAACGCCACCCATATATATACATGCACACACACATACACACACGCACACACACACACACACACACACACACACACATATATATATATATATATATATATATATATATATATATATATAGAGAGAGAGAGAGAGAGAGAGAGAGTTATTAATATTTCTATGTCTCTCTAAAGGAGACTACGGCAGCGGTACTGGAAATTAATAGTTATCGCCAAGCCAACATGGCAGTCCCAAAATTAGGACGAAAGCTGCCGTGAATTAGCTCCAAGAAGCCATCGCCTCTAGCTAGCTATGTGACACACGAAACCTGTGTCCTTTATAACCTTCGAACAGGGGAGGTCAGCAGTGTCCCCCTGCTGGTTTGGCATCTGCAGACTAGTTTCAGGGTGTTGCCCCTTGTCAATGCAGAGTAGCCAAGCCATATGTAGATATGTATATGCTTCTGGTTAAATTAATTTGTAGTTTCATGGCGGGATGAATTTCTTAATGACTATCAAGCCTGCCACAGAAATACGTTGTTAGTCGTCTTCACTTTGAAACACCATACACGACGTTTTACGAGACTATACAGGATCTCGGAATAGCAAAATAGATAAATACGGTATGGGAGGTAAATCTTAATTACTGTGTCCATTGCATTAGTCCAGGGATCTTGCAAGAAATTGCATACCCATGGATTGATTAATTATTTCATCAATTTATACATGCATACATAAATATTTACATATATATATACACACATATACACCTGCATTATACTTTGTCATGCCTCGAATAAAGAATATTTAACCACCAAAGCGGTGTTGAGCATTCATTTTCACTGTTCCGTATTTATGTGATAGATAGATAGATAGATAGATAGATAGATAGATAGATAGATAGATAGATAGATAGATAGATAGATAGAAAAAGAGAGAGAGAGAGATAGACAGACAGACAAACATAGATATAGACACAAACATGTATATATAATCAAAATAAGCAACAGGATATCAAGGGGTGATGCAGTACGACCGCCTCAAGCGACTCCATTTTATTGAACAATGCAATCATTATATCAAGTTAAATGCTGGGCTATCTTCAGCTGCATAAATAAATAAAAATTTTTAATCAGTTGAACATTAACATATTTTACTCAAATTCTCTAACAGAGCAGGAAGTGGGAGTAAGTCCATGTTGTTACTAATGTGACTTAGGATATACTAGTATATTCTGTGTCACATTAGTATATTCTGTGTCACATTAGTATATTCTGAGTCACACAGAATATGCTAGTATATTCTGAGTCACATTAGTAACAACATAGCCTTTCTCCTCCCTCTTGAGTTTTAGAGAATTTGAGTAAAATTATATTAATGCCTCAAAATGATTAAAAAATTCAATTTATTTATGCAACTGAGGATTGCTCTTCATTTAAATTGAGTTAATGATTGCATTGTTCAATTAAATGGAATCGCTTGAAACAGCCGTACTGCATCATATTTGTGATATCATGTTGCTTATTTTGGCTTTATTCACCTTACTTTGAGTTGTTCGGAAATAAGCACTAACCTGGTACTTCAACTTAAGTAACTAATTCAACTGAATCGCTATTATATATATACATATACGTTACTAAAGGCACTAGCTAGCACCAGCATTGTTAGAAGTAAGAGTGAAAACAACTGATAGCCACGAAGTCATAAGGTAAGTACTATCTATCTATATATATATACATATATATTAAGGGCATTACTGTACATTATTAACGGTATCATTATGGTAGTATTGTACTAAGGGAATTATTATTGTAGTTTTGACTTTAAGAGTCCCTCCTAGCGTGAGGCATTTTTGTATAGTAATGCTCTTAATATATATAAATAAATATATTTAAAGGAAATAATTAATAAATGTTTCCCTTATGACGTTTTTCACGCCGACTACTTGATAAATTCTTTTAAATATTTAATCCTATTTCAAAGTGTATATCCCTCTATCTCTCTATCTATCTATTATATATATATATATATATATATATATATATATATATATATATATATATATATATATATATATATATATATATATATGTGTGCCATAAATATCGCCATCCGTTAGAGAAACAATTGTAGTTTAGAATCAGTAGTTCTTTGACTGCTATTTCTAAATTTTCAGTATGTTGGTGAAGCAACTCATGCTGACCCCTATATATTTATGATTATAAATGGTTTTACCGATATAGTTTTTTTTTTCATACTGAACTACTTGGCAAAATTGTTAATTATTAATTTTATTACTAATTGACAATTACCTGCCCTATATCTGTATATTTATATTGATGTCTCTTATTAGATGGTTAAACTGCAACCCTTTTATGCGGGACTTTTTTATGCGGGACTATTTGTGGCGCACATGGGATAGATTCTTGGGCTGAAATGTTGAACTTACTAGCCGATAAATTTTGTAAATGCCTTTCCTCATGTGATTTTGATGTCGCTTGGTCAAATACCCATGAGTTTACAGACATTTTCAGATTTATCGTACATCATGCTGAGGATTGGCAAAGAGTAGTTTTATATTCTTAACCATGAAACGTCGTACATGATTAACTAAAGGCAGGTTTGTTTTTTATTTTCTCTTCTGTTTTTGTTCTATGGGTGCCATCAATATCGCCATCCGTTACAGAAAAAATTGTAGTTTAGAATCAGTAGTTCTTTGACTGCTATTTCTAAATTTTCAGTATGTTGGTGAAGCAACTCAAGCTGACCCCTATATATTTATGATTATAAATGGTTTTACCGATATAGGTGTTTTTTCATACCGAACTACTTGGCAAAATTGTTAATTATTAATTTTATTACAAATTGACAATTCCCTGCCCTATATCTGTATATATGTATATATATATATATATATATATATATATATATATATATATATATATATATATATATATATATATATATATATATGTATGTATATATATGTATTTATATATTTATTTATTTATTTATATATATATATATATATATATATATATATATATATATATATATATATATATATATATATATATATATATATATATATATATATACATATATATATATATATACATATTCATCTATGTTTGTATGTATGCATGTATTTAAGTTGTTCTTGTTACATACTGAAAATAATTTATACAAGCCACATATGAAGAAAGCGCTCTGCTGTTTTGCACGAATAAATTTATATGTATATTTGAACTAAATTAACTGCGCATATGGTAGTAATTAATTTGACTGAGATGTTTTCTCGGGGAAATTTAGCGAAAATGATTAAAAGTGTTTTGTATAATAGGTTGCTGTAGATTTCTGTAATTTATTTGAAGGATACAACGAAAGAAATCTGCCATTTAGATAGAAAATCTATTCTGAATAATAATGACTTTTTAATTGCCTGAAGCAAATGCATTAAAAACAACTATCACTTCCTTGTTTTGCTTTTGACAGTTCGTCACTCGCGATAACGACCTATTGTTCATAAAGACATGAACTAATAATTGATTAAATATTGTAATTATTTTACCCAAATCTAGGCTTTTCCTCTGCACACTAACATATTTTGCAATGAAAGAATTGACAATCTACGTATTTTGCCTTCGGCATTTCAACAGCCCCTTCCTCTTCAAGTACCACACCCACAACATGATACCGCCCCCAAATTAAAGAAGGTATGAAATTGAAACTGTTCCTTGATGTGTGCATGTGAACGAATTCTTTGTGAGACTAGAATTTAAATTAAGACAGTCCACATCATCTGTGTCTACACTAATTGCGATATGTGGGTGCTGTTTCCATAAGAGTTGATCATTATCACTTTTAAATCGGAAATTCTTGAATGATTATTTAATATTTCTCTTAAAGCGCCTCTTTTTACAGTTAGTTTTCCTAATATTCATTATTGAACCAAGAATCTTTAATTTGTCCAGATATCGAAACAATGGCCGTGTTTTTATTACTTATTCTCCATTGTTGTAGCCGTGACATTTTAACGGTTTTTTTTTTTTTTTTAATGTATGTTAGTCACAACATATATTCTGTTCAACAATAGGTACAAGGACTGAAGTTTTGGCGGAACGTAAGGACTGGCGAAATACCACTAAGCATATATGCGGCTGCCGCCTTTACCTTCGCACAGCATGTTAAAATCGAAATACTGTGTCTGGATTCACATATATTTTGTAAAATTATTTTCCTAACCTTTGAGTAATTTACTAACATTTTACATGTTCCTGTCACATCGACTACATTCTTTCCTTCACAATTTCTTTTTCCCCACTGTATGTAGGTTTCAATCATTGAACTGCGATTATGTTGTAGCACTGCCTTCAAACATTTTTAATTGATCATATCACTGCCAATAGTTATTCAAGTTTAACTCTTTCTCATCGAACGCTCACTGGCGCATTTTGAAGAAAGGAATCGAACAACTGTTTCTGTTACTGTTAAAGATAATGCAGATACTGAGACACATGCTCAGACTTCATCATAGTTTTTGGCTATCACATTCCAACAGCAAAAAGTTGGGTAAACTGAATCACGATAATTACTCTTTTCCAAGGAGCCGTGCAATCAGATCAAGTCAATACTACACCATAATTAATAAAAAAAAACACACATTAAGCTCACTGCTAGTCAACTTATCTTGCGTGAGTTAATATAGTTGAGATTATATAAAACATTTTCACTTTCTGAAGAATTATAGACACAAATGTGAGTGACAGTTGATAGGAAACAAGAATAGAAACTTGGTGGGTCATTCGACTCAGAAGTTAAACCGATTTTTCGTTATGACGTTTCACCTGATAAATAGACGCTTTCTTGGCGTTTGTGCATTACAAAGAGTAGCAGAAATGCATGTTAGACGTTCGAAACATGCTAAAATGTTTTTTGCCTATCCTAATCTTCTACTATAATAATATTCTTGTGGTTTTCTCCGTCACAACATATGAATGAGGAAGGATGGGTGATAAAGGAATAAGAAAGGAAGGGGTGATGGCAAACTTGAAAAAGGGATGATGTAAATTCTAGGGTGAACAAACGTTGAAGTGTTTCAACTCTGTGTTAGTATATGTGTGTGTGTGCAAAAAGGAGTTTGTGAATGTTTGTGTGTATCTACGTGTGTGCGTGTGCATGTGTCTGTGTGTATGTGTGTGTATGTGCGTGTGTGTGTGAACTTCATTCATTTATACATAGATACATATATTCAGACAGTTATTGAAATTAATACTAAATGGTGAAAATGGAAGGTAGAACAGTCTAAGCTGACCATGTAACAAACTTTTATGGATATAGGTAGATGCCTATACGCTAAGAAATGTGATGGAATTCCTTTCAAGTCTATTTCTGAATGGAATAACTGTAGGAAGACCGAATGTTTTAATAAGGTTAAGGTATTAACGAACAATCCACTTTTACTAAGTAAAAGTGTGTAAAATTAATGGTTTTACAGCGTGATGAAAGTGATCTTGATAAATGAAATTTATCAATTGCGATGGAAAATAGAAATAACGCATGAGATCGTACATCCCGAGATATTGTATTACATACGTAATTTATAAATGTTCATCCCAAACACGTAGCTATTGAAGATATGTTTCAGGGAAAATAAGTATCACATTGCATAACACAATGTTGCATTGCAGAAGCATTAGTGACGTCAACGAAATGGAGACTGTTTAAGAGACTAATCGAAAGTATATGACCAACAATTGATTTCTTCATGATTCATAATATATCATGATGTTTACAAATGTAATAAGGAATTATGAAAGTGCTGATGATAATGTTTTTTTTTCTGTTTTTTTTTTTATCTTGGAGATGTACAATAACAGAAATATTCATTGATTTAAGTGATATCGTCCTCAGATATATAGAAAAATTTAGACGTCGGACTGATAGTTATGTAGCTTTTTTATTACTTCCTACCCCAATGTTTATAAAAGTAACAACGTTGAAGTAAACGTTACTACTATTATTTCATATATATATAAATTATTTCTATTTATTCATTATTTTTCACTGGGAATCTCGGTTTGTTGATTGTGCGACATAGAAAATATTAACAAAGTTAGAAAGCCGTATCAGATCAATTCACAAAAAATATTCTGATAGGTTTAGCACAACGAGCACGTATCTTGTGACTTACTGCAACAAAACTGGAATAAATGAATGAGGTTTATACACCTAGAAGTGTTAATTAAAAAAAAAAGAAATCGCCTTCTGGTGATTCGACTCGGGCTTCTACCTATATGCCTAAAAGTTTGTTACATGGTCAACTTGGACACTCGTGCTTTACATTTTCAACATTTAGTATTAATTTCAATGTCTGTCTGAATATATAAATCTATGTTTAAATGAATGAAGTTCGCATTAAAAAGACAAAGATTTTTCTCTAGAGTAAAGGATATTTCATTGCAAATTTTGTAGTTATAACTACATAAAAATACACAAACATATACCTACACACATGCATATGTGTGTGTGTAGGTATATGTGTGTGTATTTTTATGTAGTTATAACTACAAAATTTGCAATGAAATATCCTTTACTCTAGAGAAAAATCTTTGTCTTTTTAATGTGAACTTCATTCATTTAAACATAGATTCATATATATATATATATATATATATATATATATATATATATATATATATATATATATATATATATATATATAAAGCACATATATGTGTGTGTGTAACTGTGTATGTGTGCATGCAACAATAAGAAAAAATAAATTCTTTCAACAAACACTGTATACAGATCAACTGACCACTTGTCTATTTTAAATACATTATTGTTTGTCTCTTCATTTTATTATACAAAAACCTACTGTTGTTCCAATTACATAATTTTCCTCTTGCCCAGTTTTCCTTGAGAATGTCTGCAATTTCGCGAGAATGTGACATGGAAGGTTATATTAATTACAAATTCCAGTGGATTTTGCTTAACATCAGGCGGAGGGGAAATGAAATTGCGTCCGAGTTTCTAATATGAACTGTAACTTATGTTATCAAACCTAAGGTCTTAAGATGGTGAAATTTATCTAACGTCCAATATCTCCACAACCAACTATAGTAATCTACAAATACAAACTACGGCGCAATTTGTATCGTCAAACATACAATATATACAACAAAGCAAATACTCCATCTATGGTTGTAGTTGTGTAAACTGGAACCACGAATAGCATATAACAGCACATTATATAGGGGAGTTTATGCCGCTTCTACGATGAGTCCCCATCGAATTCAGCCGAAACGATTGTTGTGCTAAATAAAACATCTTGTTACACTACGTCTTCCGTATGAATCATTTTGTGTATGTATATATATATATATATATATATATATATATATATACACTACCCACCCAACAATCACTTTAGCTGAATCATAATTTTAACTTGGCAGTCAATAGGCATGTTCTATCCAACATATGAATTTGATTCGCCATCAGACTGTACATTAATGTGAATGGTTGATAGTTTACAAGCTTTTGCCAAATTTCTGCCACGTTCTGTACTACAATATCTGCAGGCGAGATTGAAATGTTTAAGCATATAAGAAACGTAATGATATATACAATTGTGTGTGCGTGTTTGCGTGTGGGTGTATGTCCGTGTGTGTAAATATATAGTGATGCAAGCACAGAAACACACTGGTATACACCCACACACGCAGATACATGTATATACACTAAAAATATACTTGTAATATCAGGCTTCTGAATTCTATATATATGCATATTGACATCTAATTCTCAATAAACGTCTTCTTCTATGACCAAAAGAATAGATTTCATTACATCACAAAAAACACCCTCGAATTCTTCAGCCTTATCACTGCTCCTTGAAATTATTTTTCACAGTGGCAGAAGTTAATCGCGATCTAAAATTAGAAAAACTTGCCTGACATTTTTGAAAATTTGAATTGTCCGTCAAAATTTGAAACACGCTAGCCTAAAACTGCAGTGGGCTGGAGATCTGTACGCTTGAGTATCTAAATATAATCTAAAATGCTCTGTCTGACATCGGATTATACTTTCAAAATATCATCCATGAAACGTCACATGTGGAAGGCGACAATATCACCTATAATTTCATACCGCTTCAACAGCCCTTCCGAACGTTGCTGGTGTACATGTCAAATATGTGCTCATCTACAACCAAAGACAAAATATATTTCAGACGAACACACACAACCAAGGTTGATGTTGGTGTAATCTATGATAATGTTATGCGCTACAAGTATTTTCAAAATTTGAATAATAACTAGTGCTATATATTCCTTTGCAGGCTTATGGTAGAGATATTATCAAGCGGGTTATAATCAAATATTTGCAACAAGTAAATGATTATTCTCGAAATTTCACCCGATATTATGTAGTCTAAAAAAATTCTACCATTGGAAAACTTACCTGATGTGAATGCATCTTGCTATTATCTTCGCAGAAAGAAGACTAAGAAGATTACCTTCAAATGTTTTATCGTTGACTGGTTGCACATGAGAGGACCAACACAAATCAACTTATAAAGAGGTTCAAAGGTCTAAGTTTAATAAATGCACACAAATTATATTTGAAACGAAATGGCTATCCTTACTTTTATATGATGTATACATCTTATTACGAGGCACACACTGCTCACTATACATAGATATATGTATGTATGCATATATATATATATATATATATATATATATATATATATATATATATATATATATATTAATAATTAATAAAATACAGGGTAGCAAAGAAAATTTTAGAAATTTTATTTTACCACCAGTGGTCTTGCGAGGGTAAAAAAACAGTCAATAGACTATGTATTATTCATTTAAAATAAAATTTCTAAAATTTTCTTTGCTACCCTGTATTTTATTAATAATGATAAAAAATTTTTTTTGGTTAATTTGTGATTTAAAAAATCGGCATTTGTGTATTTACTGCCGAATTAGGTAAACCGCAAATACGCGGTAAATTTGGAAAATTAGATATTCGTATATGAACCATGCTATTTGACTCGTATCTCGAATGTTGTCTGGTCATTCTGCTGAGGATAGTCCGACCTTTTGTGAGATATATAATTTTTATCTTACTAAAATTGACTTGAAACCATGGCACAGAATATAGATCGGTAAATGTTTTTATTTTTCATTCCCTTTCGAAAGTATCCCTACTTTTTGTGGTATGTAGTCTTGCTGCTATTTCTAGCGGGTTAGATGTCCTATTACAGGCATCTCTGTATTTTAAATGAATAATACATAGCCTATTGACTGTTTTTTTTACCCTCGCCAGACAACTGGTGGTAAACAAAATTTCTAAAATTTTCTTTGCTACCCTGTATTTTATTAATAATGATAAAAAATTTTTTTTGGTTAATTTGTGATTTAAAAAATCGACATTTGTGTATTTACTGCCGAATTAGGTAAACCGCAAATACGCGGTAAATTTCGAAAATTAGATATTCAAATATGAACCATGCTATTTGACTCGTATCTCGAATGTTGTCTGGTCATTCTGCTGAGGTTAGTCCGACCCTTTGTGAGATATATAATGTTTATCTTACTAAAATTGACTTGAAACCATGGTACAGAATATAGATCGGTAAATGTTTTTATTTTTCATTCCCTTTCGAAATTATCCCTACTTTTTGTGGTATGTAGTCTTGCTGCTATTTATAGCGGGTTAGA
>NC_142934.1:44083517-44103517 GCF_046866305.1 Octopus bimaculoides
TACCAAATGAATTAATATGAAATACTTATTATATAAAGATAGAAAAATTATTTTAAAAATATTATAATATCAAAATAATAACCATTCAATAATCATCCCTTCATCCATTATAATAGCATGTATATTATATACAAAAAACATCTTACATAAATTATCATTGTTTTAAATACAAGTTGAACGAAGTTTAAGTTTAAAATAATAATGAAGATAAAATTAGTACATATTTAACCGGTGTAATAGTTAAAGCTATACTATTTAAAGCTAAAGACGTTTATTTAATTATAATTAAAGATCAATTGAATAATAGAAAAATACAAGATTATTTATTTCTACAAACGTAATAATAAAAACTATGAATGAAAAAATTATGAATGGAAAAATTATCATCGATGAGTTCTTGAAAATTGGTTATTTTCCCTAAAACTATATATTTTATATATACTTTATCTATAAGGCTCAATTTAATTTTAATTCTTTATAAATTGATTTTAATTGAGTTTTTTACCTGTAATTTTGGATTTTGTCCCTAATATTATTATTATATATATATATATATATATATATATATATATAGATAGATAGATAGATAGATAGATAGATAGATAGATAGATAGATAGATAATATGCCCATAAAGACACAAATCTTCATGATTTTAATATAGAATAACCTAAACGATGCCACACATCCCATATACCTGTTGTATAATTTCCTTGTTCCGCTGATACTCCGTTTTTTAATGTGCGTGTTAGCTTGTTGATCTCTTGTAAACTTTGATATATATGCCGCAGTATCACTACAAATACTGCAATTCTCTCATATCAGCTCAGACTTGATGAATCATACTTATGATTACAGGTAACGAATGTATCGTATATCTATGCCGCCATTTTGTGAGTAGATATTCTACATTTTTGTTTTATGATCTTATATTTCTGCGAGATTGTATATCCTGGTTGCTGCATTTTATAAAGACTGAAACAAAACGAATAAAACATTGTTTCTGTGATGGCAGTTGGTTTAAATTTCGTCCGCTGAGCGATAAATTTTTCATAAGTCTAGGTAGAATGAGGCATTATTACTGTCACATTAAGTCTGTTCAGGAACGATTACTGATCCAAGAGTAATATCTTCAGCTATACATTCTTTCCTGTCAATCCCAAAGTCATTACATTGATATGTGTATTTCAGAATTTATGTTTCATTTTCTTGAAAAGATTGCTCCCGAAATGCTATTCATTATACTTGATTCCATAAATTGACTTCACACACACACATACACACACATATGCTTATGTCTGTGTGTGTAAGTATGTATTTAGTTATCTATCAAATAACGAATATAGCCCCCAAAATTCTGCGCAAAATATTTGTACTGAGTTTCTTCATTTCTATTTTCAAAACAGTGAAAATATTCTGATAAAACTTTGCAAACATGAAAGTTAGATTCTTGGGAAAGAGGATGAGCGCGCAATGTAATTTTTTAGAATCTTAGACCATCTAAAACTATATTAATATTTCTTCGATAATTAAGGATTGGTTACTCATTCATATTATTCTCTGATGTGTTAATTAACGAATAATTAAAATTGAATTATTTATATTCGGAATCTGTTGTAAGCACAAAAATCTAAACTCAGAAAATTACAAAGAATAACGGTGCATACTTTTGAACTGGGAATCAAACAAATCTAATTAAAAATTTATATTTCAGAAAGATTATTTTCCTCAGTTATCTGAGTTGCTTAGAAAGACATTGTGTATAGAGGGAATTGTTTCTTATTCAACATTCAGACTACTTTTCACGCATTTCCTATAAACTTATGGAAAATAAGAAATTAGAAATTATTTGAGTTGCTTAGAAAGACATTGTGTATAGAGGGAATTGTTTCTTATTCAACATTCAGACTACTTTTCACGCATTTCATATAAATTTATGGAAAATAAGAAATTAGAAATTATTTTGAGAAATGTAATAACAGTCCGTAAATAGAATTAATCTCACAAACAAAAGGAAACAGGGCTGGTGACCACAGAAAGTTGAGGTTAATGCGAATTATAAGAGGTTTCTGGACGTCAATGTCGGGGAAATCGTCTCTGTACCTGAATTATTTAAAAATAACACAAACCATAGCTTTATTTAAATGGTTCTGGCGCTACGTCAAAACATATTAAGAATATTATTTGAAATAGTTTAGGGAGATGAAGTAATTTACGGTTATAATGTAGGAGACATTGCACTGTCTAAAAGATGATGCTTCTTCAGGATAATTCTACATGCAATCAAAAGCTGAACTTATTTCCTGAATATTTCGGTGTGTTGTCAAACGATTTTTAAAGACATTTAAGTATGCAGGGAAAATTATTATATACAATTATCGGGAATACAAACAAGGTGCCTTGGTGTTTTGAGATCATTTGTATGAATTTAAAAAATGATGCATAGCTCATCAGAGAAAAGCAGTATTTGAAAACAAATTTGTAAAATAAACCGTGAGAATCTTTTCCTCATACCTGTCCAATGTATCCACCGTTAGCTGCTTCAATATAAGGTCGGAAGCATACCAGAATTGGATGACCTTTATCAATGTCGAACATAGTGCTGGCAATGGAGGACTTGAAAGTATTTATGATGTTATGGGGGTATTGACTTACCTCTCATTTACTACGTAATAGTTCAGTGGATTGAGGAATGGTGAGCCGAGAAATTATGTGTCTGAAGAACATGATCACGAGGACGGGCACGCATCCACGCTTGGGTTGCTCTAGCCTTGTGAGATGGCGCAGAGACTTGTCGGAAGACGTACGATCTTCTATTGCGTAATCTGTTTATCCATGGCCTCAGAACTTTCTCCAACACTTCTGTGGAGTCAGCGGCATTGAAACAAAAATTGGAAACAAAAATGAGAAGGCATGACACCTCCCTCTTTGCTGACGACTTCCAGAACCACCCACTGTTGCTAGGAACTTAGTATGTATGATACTTGGAAATTACTTAGGTCTCCGTGTAACCGTCTTTCGGTTACTTTCTGGCGTTGGTCGAAGTTTTTACTCAGCAAGTATAAAGCAAAACATTCCAACCCCTTAGTTTCTTATTCACTTGTTTAACAAGAGTTTGGCACGGATCGAACGATTCTATCTTGTCTCATCCGATATATACTAACCCTCCTGCATCATATGCGACTTGTACAGGGTTTCTTCATTTTGATGGTGCATACTGAAAATTTGAGAGGCTTTGCAATGGCTGTGATTGACATTCCGGGTTTTTATCGATTATTTCTTAGCGGTTTTGGATAAAGCTATGAATTCTGATGGTCCCAGGATCCTGAGCCTGCATTTTGCGTTTAGCTGCTGATGTTGGATCCCAGTCAGCAGCTAAATGCAAAACGCCGGATTGGGAAGCTTTCAGAAATTAAACCATCTCTATATCCAACTGATGCACTTTTAAGGCAACAATTACAGTGTCCATTTTCATTCGTTGAGTCAAAGTAATGTCTGACATTATTTATCTGAAAAGTAAGGTAATATATAAATTAGAAGAAAGTTAGAGCTCTTTAGAGAGGTGTACTCAAAATATGTATCGTAATCTGTATAGAGCTGCCAAATCCCTAATAACTTATGCTCATATCCAATAGAAAATTCTAATTTTTTCATCTACATACAATTGTCCTGAAATATTAATAATTTCAGACAGCGCAATAAGTGAGAAGTTCTTAAGAATATTGAGTACTTCTTTTACATAGGACGAAAAATCAAATGTAAGACACTCTAACGTTAAACTGGAAATGTAGAGCCATCTCTACATATTTATTCTGGAATAGCAAGCAGGTGAAGAAACGATAAATATTATTCAAGTGATGTAAAGGGAGGGCATCTTGATTGTTTTGCTAAATAATTTCCGTATTGAGTACATCATAACTCTTGTTCTTTGTAGATGCGTGCAAAACGCACACACATACACATACCCGTACACATAAACAGCATAGTCAGTGTATGAACGTACACAGTGACACTAAAAGCTTAATGACAGATGATAGAGCTTAAAAAATCCAATCAATCATCCGACTGGATAATAGGAGAGACCTTCCACGAATGCAAAGGCATACGAACATGTATGAGTGATTGGGACATTTTTAATGTTTGAATATAGCTTTATTGGCGTATTGGCATATTTCTGACGCAGATTATGCCAGCATGTTTGCGTATAGACGGATTGGAGTACTGCATGTCATATATATATATATATATATATATATATATATATATATATATGTAGACACACATACACAGAATACACACACATGAGTGCGCGCGCAGACACACACACACATATTACATTAGTATATAGTAATGAGAACGTATTTCTATAAATTTACGAGTTACACTATATGTATACTTTTAAGAAATTCACTCATAGCTTAGGTATAAAAAATATATGTTAGGTAAAGACACACACACACACACACACACACACACACACACACACACACACACACACACACACACACACATACATATATATATATGACCAGAATATACACAGAACATGGAGAGAGCATAATCTTAATTTACTATTCAGATGCGAAGTCGGCACACATATTACTGGAACGCATCCAAAGTATAAAAAAAAAAGCTGCATGATATAAAATAAGGTGGAATAAATCCAAAATTGTCAGATTTTAAATGCATTTTTTAACAATTTCTGTGGAATATTTCCAAAAAGGATTGGAATAGTAGATGCAAAATTGTCTAATGTAATACATTTTTTAAATATATTTTAGTAGTTTTTGGGAAAGGTTGAAACATATTCTACTTAATTTACACACTACTTACTGATTTTTTCCTTAGTTAGGAATATGTATGTTTCTTTAAATGTTTCTTTTGCTCTCACTATTCTTATTTACATATCAGTCTCGATTTATACACACATGATCATAAATTCATATATGTGTGAGTGCATGTGTGTGTGTGAGAGAGTGTGTATGTGCGTGTGTATGTGTATATATGTATGTGGGAGGTACTGTGTTTGGACGTGTGCGTGTTCTGTTGTGTGCGGTTGTACGTACGTGCGTGTACTTTGTATCGATTCGTTTCCAATTAGATGGTGCCCCTGCAGTACAGTTCGTTACCTGACAATTTTTTCCTGGTGGTAAGCATGAGAGATAATTAAAAATATATTTATATGTCCATATGTCCATATAGATTTATAGACACATTTCCATGCACACGCTCACAACATATATGTTTGCATATATATATATATATATATATATATACATATATATATATATATATATATATATATATATATATATATATATAGATAGATAGATATATATATATAGATATATATTATTATTATTATTATTATTATTATTAATTTATTCATTCATTATTTACGTATTTGGTTTGCAAGATTCCAAATGAAAGATCCTGTGTTCAAGCAGATATTCTGTTATCTCGGGATGGTCATTTTCGTTTTCCTTTTCTTGTATTTGCTTTTTGTTTTGTTTTTTATTACTGTTATTGTTTTGCTAAATAAAAACATGCAGCATGCTCTCGTTCTTCAGCATTATTATTGTCTTTATTTTGGTGTGCTTTGTCTGAAATCTTTCCTCAGACATCCTATTACCCTTTTAGCGACTCTCCATCTGACGCGTCTCCTGTCTTGTTCAATCCGTTCTGTCTTTCTATGGTATGTATCCTATTCACAATTGCGCTTGAGAGTGAGTGTGTGTGTGTGTGTGTATGTGTGTGTGTGTGTGTGTGTGTGTGTGTGTATTTGCGTGTATGTATATATATATACATACATATATATATATATATATATATATATATATATATATATATATATATATATATATATATATATATATATATATATATATATATATATATATATATATATATATATATATTTATATATATATATATATATATATAATTCTATTATATGTATTTATTTTCTCCTAGTTAATAAATAACTCGGACAAAATAAATTGATTAATAGATGCCAGGGTAGCAAAGATCACAAAATGACTGTGGCGTAACTCCTGTTTATGAGGTAGACACTCCTTGTTATTTTGGGTACTTGAGTATATATAAATTTAGTAAATGGAGTAAAACGCATATGTTAACTGCATACTTTTATTTCCAGCATATGTTTCGAAGATTACAAATTATACCTTCCATAGGTATAGGTGATGTTGATAAGAATGTAATCTTCTCTTCCGGGAAATGCAAGGGAACCAGCTTAAACGTAAGACATTTTGTCGTACGTTTAAGCTGGTTAAAACCAAACAAAAAAGTCTACTGTGTGCGGAAGTAGAGGAGAAATGACACAGGTGTATGTAATATAGGAATTTAGTTTAAGTGTATTCAGAGACATCAAAAAAAAGTGATCGATACATATTTAGCAATATAAATAAGCGGGTTATTTTTAGGGCCAAACTGAAATTATTCGACAATGACAACCCAGCTTATGTGCGCAAGAATTCTCATACGCAACTAATTACATACAAACTCACACGCACATATATACGTACATATCCGCATTCTTTTGAGATTGTACACCCAATCCATCTCAATTTTCCTCTCCCCTGCACACTTATCAGCTCCATTCCACCCCCACCTAAGCTCCAGCTCCTTACACCAAAGCGACACTCCAACTCTTGTGAAAGGGACATGACTAGATGAATTTTCCTGTGAAATTCTGAAGCAAGTACTTTCGTTCCAGCTTTTCACTATAATTACACACTGGATGTAGCACTTTCAGTTTGCTTGTACAGAGTTGACCATTCCATCGTATGAGTACCATGACTGTGTCCTCCCTTATCTGCACTTCTTTCCAAAACGAAACCGATTGGTTAAAATCCCTACAATGAATATTTGTAATACTGTATTTTATGATTATTAATAATACTCATATAAGTGAATGCTTTTAGTGGCAAGTTAACTTCGAAGCACCTCCGGGTATTTTCGGGTAGCGAGTTTACTGAAACAAATAATATTTAAAGAACACAGATTAGTTTGCTTCTTTCTTTTTTGGAGACTCACAGTTTTTCTGGTTTTATGCAAATTTGTTGTTATGTAACCCAGCACGCTTTTCTATGTATGCAGTTGGTTTTCTATATTTGCATGTATGTATGTACGTATGTATGTATGCTTGCATGTCTGAGATTGGTACCTTTGCTGACTCCAACATTCTGATCGACTAGCACGATAGCTGTCTTGTTTTTATATTCTCTATAAAGCGCACACTATGTTGGCGTTAATATCCTCTCAAACGTTCTTATTTCCAGCTGGTGAGTTTGCTTATAAACAATACTTGTCACGTATCGTTATTGCCAACCAGCTTTATGAGGTGAGTCATCAATCTTTCATTGCTGTCTGAATGCAGTATATCAGTTCATTGTACACCGCAAAACCTAATGCATTATCTTTTAGCTGTCCTTCATCTGCTGGTTTTGGGTCTATCTGTTCAATTTCTTCTCGTTCTCCTCTTCATCTCTCAATCTCTGTCTCTCTGAATCTCATAAATGTTTTAGATTTTTCACCTTGTATTGTTTACTTTATATTTTTCGCATCCTTTATATTACTTTATGTCTTCTTTCTAGTCTGCTACACTCTTTTATAACGATTTATCTTACCGTAAACGACTTGTCAGCATTTGTTTTTAATTTGCTTGCATTATTAAGTTTAAAGACTCATGTTTATATATCTTAGGTGTGTACGAAATGAATCTACCTATCTATTTAACACTCTCTCTCTCTCTCTCTCTCTCTCTCTCTCTCTCTCTTTCTTTCTTCCCATTCACTCTCTCTCTCTCTCTCGAAATATATATATATATATATAGTTTTTAAAAAAAACAAAAAACAATAACAAAAAACAACAAAGTGAGGACGTGATACGGATAGTGTTATTGGACGCTCGGGAAAGGAAGGGGAGAGAGTATGACGTTTCGGGCGGACATGTATGTAGGTATGTATATATGTTCTCTTTTGTCTTTAATCATATAATATCTGATTTCTAACATACATACAAAGCTTCATCGTTAAGTATGTAGTAACGAAATGAATGTCACATCTTAAACTTGAGAAGAATCTTGCATACATTTACTGTTCCACTTACATATTGTATTTGTAATGCCTGAGTTAGTCTATTGATTTCTTTTTCTGAAAACACTAGTTTATCCAGATTGTCATTTAATCACGTGCAACGCCAAAGAAGCACATCGATTATTTTTGGTATTAATATGAATTTATAATCTTGATATAGAAGACGCAACGCTTGTCACTATTACTATCTTCATCAAATCTTCAGGAAACATACGACTTCATGATCTTTTTGATATACTTAGCGTTTCACACCCAGGTCTTCTTTGAGATATGTTACTCTGGCTGTTTTGGGGTTTATGGTTGGCAATAACAACAAGAATGCTTCCTGAGGAGCAAGAGAGTGCTTCCTGATGTGCTTGATGTCTACAAGTAGGATATTGATGACTTCACTTTTCAGCTCTCAGTTAATGTGTTTATTTTTGCTATTGTTATTTGGTCACTGCTAACTGAGTGAGACTATACGACATTTGAAGAGTATCTACACTGATATCTCAGACCGACCTTCTTTATCTCTTCTTAGGTACAGAGCCTGTCGATATCACTATTTCTGAGATTTCTAGCTTTGTCATTATCTTGCGGTTTGTAACGTGTGTTAGGTATCTCAAATGTTTGAATCAGCACTCGCACTGCAACTGCAATGTTGGATAATGTGTTGTTGTAAGAGGAGATTTCCGACTGGCATAGTTTTTTTTTTAAGTCTGGCATAATATTTCCAGATCATTGAGACTTTGGGTTTTGTGGGACTGATTTTTCTCGTTCAACAATCAAGTATGAACATTAGTTTTAGTCAAATTGCATTCCTATGTCAGCATTTGGGACATAAATAATATAAAATGAAATTATGGGTTACATCTATATCTCTGGTTTTGAAGTTACAGACCCTAATAATTAGCCATTTGATTTTTGTAGTAGGAGTGACGATTCAATGCCCAATTGGACAGATTTACAGAAAGACAATCTCTTTGAAATATTTCTAAGATTGAAAGCAATCATTCTGCTCTCATTTCTAAATGTAAGAATTGTTTTCCTGGTCTCAATGAGCATGTCAATGGCAACAACTAATGTTGCAGGCTATTATGCAAATTTTAAATATATAACGCTGTAATTGTTTAATATTAAGTTCTACATGTGTAAATTTACAGGCAATTAGAATTTTCAACTGAATTTAAAATTAAATAACGTCTTCAATATTTTAAGTTAGGCATTTAATTAACAATGAAAAATATAAATGGGTATTTATTATTATTTGTCTTTATAAACTCTAACACCTTGTACTTCTTAAGGTTCGATAATTAAGAATATTTTTGTATTCTGCGCCTGCAATTTTTATTCTAGTTCACTTTTCTATTCAGGCAACGCTTTTGTACTTATAATTAATTAAATTTTCCATTATAATTTTCATTCTAATAATACTAAAAATAAAACAGAAATATCATAGCTTAATACAATCAAATTTTAAAATAAAACATATTAAATTAAGAAAGAAAATTGCACTAAAACCAAACATAAAATAATAAAAATTGCGCACACTATTTGATGAACAATTTCAGAAATTTATTTTGATACAGATTTTCTCAAACACCTTCAGCTTAATTTTTTTAATCTTTTGTTTCGTTGCTAGCCACATGTCTGGTGAATTTATAGTGTTTCCTCCAATATACACTCAGTTAACATTTGCCTGCCATTTTAAAAGTAGTAAAGGTTTGTAATCATTGTTAAATTTTTCTGATGACTTTACTGAAGTTGATACAACTTTTTAACACCTTTTTGAATTTCTTGAATTTCAGAATCAGTGAGGAAACTAAAGTTTCTCCAGTGTTAGGAAAACTAAATCGATATTTATGACGACATTTTTTTTCTTTTCTACAAATTATCCACAAATTATTTTTCTGTCTCTAAGAATCTAAACAACGCTAATGTTGTGCTTTTATATGAGAATTCAAATTGTAACATTACTCCACACTTATTCTCTGCAATCGAAAATCACCAATATCTACCTTGGGGTGATGTATTTTCTTGTATGCTAGGACTTTGGTATCTGCTCCTTTACTGGCCAAATTTTAAAGAGATAAGCTAGATACTGAGCATGCCAATCTGTAATCAATATATTGTTCTATAGCGTTTCGAATTTTATCTGGAGAATCTTTGTCATAAATAGATTCTTTATAAACCCAAATGTTCGTATATTATAAGCCGCTCTTCGTTGATATTCTGTTCTCCAAAAATAATGTGATGCTGCCACAAGTTGGATTGCTTTTTGCTAAAACCATTTTATTCATTACAGCTTCTAGTCAATTGTAAAAAAAATGTTCCTAAGCACCAACAACATCATTTACACGCAGAGTGCCTGTTTTAAAAGTTTAGACATATATTTTTATAAACAAACTTCGAAGCAACGAATGCGTATTTTACCGACAATAAAGGAATTCTCGAATGCAGGGTAGTTGTGAAAACAATAACTATCGGGTAAGTACCCTGAGAAAACAGAAAAGCGAACCCTATACTTCTCTTAAATGCCGGTTAAGTGTTTTGTACCATTAGGCTAAGTGATCTCTAGTAGCGTTTACAATGCTGAGTATCTTAAAATGACAAAAATGTTTTGATTTGCTAATCCGGTCAACTTTTTTGATTTTCGTCACTTAAAGTCACAACATATTTTTGTAGTTAATATATATTGACTACTCAGCAGTATGATCAATATTGTTAGTTATATTGTCCTCGATATCATCTTGTCTATTTTCTGGAAATGTCTTGACTGGAGGAAATCACCAAGCGCTGTTATCTCAATGCGTGATAGGCTGCGGGCACATTTGTGTCTCGTGTCTATTTTTATATTGTAACGGCAGTATATTTTTAATTGTAAGATTTTTTTTACTGTACCAGGCATTCCTATATTGATTCGCTACCACTACAGGCAAGAATGTTTTAATACATACATATGCTTTGTAAATTCATTATGGCTCTGATTTCAGCTACTGATGAATTGTTTCCTGGTCTCCTCTTCAGAGTACATTCTGTCTATGGAAATGTTTTGTCTTAATTTTAACTTGCCTAGCAGAAGAGTCTTATATTTAGACATTTTCTGCAAGAGTTGGGTGTTTTGTGGTCTAGAACGTGCATCCAATTTTACGTAGCAGTAACCAATATTCTTCTGTCTCTAAGAATCTAAACAACGCTATTGTTGTGGTTTTATATGAGAATTCAAATTGTAACATTACTCCACACTTCTTCTCTGCAATCGATAATCACTGATATCTGCTTTGGGGTGATGTATTTTCTTGTATGTTAGAACTTTCTGATTTTGGTATCTGCTCCTTTAATTTTGCTTATATTTCTGTTGATAATATCGAAGCTCTAATTTCCAGTTTGGATTGTTATGATATTTATAAGGGCTATTTTTGCATTATGCTCAGTCTATAGGTTAATCCGAAAGCTTGATTCATTCTATTTTCTTTTTCCATTGAACGCTTTCATCTTCTTTGTTATAGCTAGTTACTTGTAGTACTCTCTTGTCAATATAATTGGTTTTTGTTTCGCGTCAAGGCCATACGCCAGAGAAATTATTTTCCTTTACTCTAATATTTCTGAATGTATTACTCGCCAAAGTTAACTAATGCAGTTGTAATTTTCTACACAGAGAGTATACAGAGCCTACAAAAACTCAGTAACTATTGCTCATGATGACTGGGATCAATTTCCACTTGACTATTTCTCTAATCCACTTAGCCGAAATTTCTTCGCAGAGAAGGATGCATTTCACAGCCCAAAACAAGTTTCTTATGTATCCGTGACTATAGAGGACGCACATTTGTGGCGTGAACTCGTGTAACACTATTTGGTTGCCTGGCGGAAATTCTGTCTTAGTGTAACATTCTTGACTCACTGAAATTATTCAAGTTACACGTTAGCGCATACGGAGAATCACGGTAAAACTTGTTAAAAGATTTTGAGTCTTTCTGTTTTTCAGTCAGAGGACCGAGTAATTCGGGCCATGCATAAATCAGACCAGAGCTTCAAGTTAGCATGACTGGAAAGGAAAAGGAGATGGGTTTACCTAGAAATGGACTGAGAGAAAACTGTCCCTGAAAAGCATGTCAAACTGGTTAAAACCTGTATCACCTCTTTGATGTACTGGCGTCTGATTTTCGGGCGAGCATTGTCCGATGAATCACACGCCATTTCACTTTGTGTGCATTGTAGAGTGTCAGCTGGTTTGGAAATCTATTTAGTATAATGTTCCACAGCAATGAACAGCCACGGGATACTGTCGTGGAGATGTACTAGTATGTTCTTGGGCTGACGCACTATCGCAAATAGTCGGTCTAATATGAGAACGGCGAAGAAAAAGACCAGTTTTGCACACCATTCTCCTGACAATTTTTCAGCAACTTGTTTCTTTCATTGATCTGTGATCCTTTTTACGGTATGCCGGCTAATTTTTGACTTTGAGCATCTGGAATGTTAGCAGATACTGACAATACTCTACCAGCGGGGAAATAGTGTAAGTAGAAAGAAATCACATGCATACTCTATAGTTAACGTGGCTAATAAGGAATGATAATGGCTGAGGAGTCTGTTTTTAGAGGACTTTCAGAGGGGAACTTGTGGTCGACTTTCAAACGTATTATCTTAGCAGTTATGCAGAGAGGCGTAAAAGAATCACACCGTCATTTATTGTTCGGGAATTAAAAAGTTGTGGATTTGAGTCGACGTTGAAAATCGTCCTAGCAAATTCATTGCCAACAGTTCGAAGTAACGGGGAAAAAATAATAAATTATAATAAAACACATACACGTATGAAAGTGTATATATATATATATATATATATTTGGTAAAAAGATAACCATCACGAAATATAACAATATATGGGTGTGCGCGCGCGCGCGTGTAGATAGATATATACATACATGCACACATACATACGTACGTACATATATTTATATATACATATACAAGGTGGTATCAAAAGGTTCCCGGATTAGTTATGTTTAATAAACAATAACTAATTTATTTAAGTTTAACATCAACTCCTGGAATAGTAATCTTGCGCAGCAATACATCGATCCCAGCGTTCCTGCCCCTTTTTGGAAATCGTATTCTGTAAGCTTTTGAGCGGTTTGTATGTATTAGTAGCTTTTGATCTCGACAGCGGTGTTAAAACGACGAGCTTTCAGTTGCATTTTCCTCTTGGAGAAGAGACGGAAGTCCGCAGGTGCTAAATCTGGCGAATGGGGCCGGTGCGAAGACGAAACCATCTTGTTTTTGGCGAGAAAGTCACGAGTGAGGAGACCTCGGTGACAGGGCTCATATTCATCGGGAAGTCTCCAATTCTTCGTGCTCCACAGATCCGGTCATTTTGGCCGAATACCCTCCCTCAAATGATTCAAATCGTCGCAGTAGAACTCTCAATGGACGTTCTGCTCCCGGGGGTGGAATTCTCGACGCACAATACTGCGGTTGTTGAAACGAAGGATGAGCATGCTCTTGATTGATCTGCGGTTCTGGCGTGTACCTGTGCCGCTCGAAACATTGTGTACGAGCTGTAAGCTTGCCAAAGCATACTCAAAGTCCCTGAAGCAGATCACGCAATTTTGGCGCAAAATCTTACGTTGGGTCTTTGTTCGAACATCCTGTCCTTGACAAAAATCGCAGACCACTGCATGCACGTGATCACAAAAAAAAAACACTTCACCACTCGCAAAGTAAACATATCAACGTCACTCAGTAAACTACCTATTGAATGTCACTGCTAGCTCTCACTGTGCACACAACTGTGTGGTGCCATCTGTTGGTGCGCTACAGAGCTGGTTCGGAAACTTTTTGATATCACCTCGAATATGTGTGTGTATGTTTGTGTGTGTGTTTGTATGTATACGTATATATGCATACATGTATATATAGATGTGCGTGAGTGTATGTTGTATTTACTTGTTTGTGTGTGTGTTTATACTTGTGAAAGTGTGTTTGCGCAAGTGCACATTTAGGTTGTCTGCTTTGGGAAGAAACTATATATGGATTTGAAAAGACGTAAATACGCAAGTATTTCAGTTCAAAGCATCTGTTTTCTCATTGAAAATGTTTCCCCACTGTTTTCTGTATTGTTATGTTGCACATAACAATGGAAGCAACAAATTGATCGCAGATATTGAATAAAGAATAATCTAGAAGTTTACGAAACATCAACAATAAACTTTTATATTTTGCGTACATGTATGTGTATGTGGTTGTATGTGTGTGCCTGCTTTTGAGTGTATATTCGTTAGTGTGCGTGTGTGTGTGAATATATCTATACACACATATGCATGTTTGTATGTATTAACATACGTATTCGGTTCTCTTATTGTCTCTACTGCTCTCTCTCCATTTATATAGATATACTTATGTAGATAGATAGATAGATAGATAGATAGATAGATAGATAGATGCATTCATCCATACATATACCCTCATCCCCCCACATATATATGCACTATATTTCTTCATATAGGTATGTAAATACGCGTACAGAGATACGCATGCACACACATTTATCTCTGTTCATGTACAAGTCCGTTTTTACGTAGGAATGTATGTATACACGCATGCAAGAATAAATGTATTTATGTGTAATTGTATGCACATGTATGTATGCGTACGTAAGTTCATCTACTTTCTACAACAGTTTCCATAGAAAATATTCTTTCAATAATACGTGAAACGCAATATGATCTATCTACTCGTAATTTGACATTTGGTATTTCCATGAAAATATGAAAGAGGTCTTAGTGCCACAGGTGTATTCTGCATGGTGGATTCACTGACTTTTAAATACCAACATCGTAACATATTTCCTGTACACGGATTACATTGAAGAATATGCTGCGTTGGTTCTGAATAATGGTCTGGTACGTCTAAGTAATATAAATGTCCCTTCATAGTTGTTATGTATGTATACATGTATGTATGTATGTATGTTGGGTATGTATGTTGTCTGGGTTTATATATATATATATATATATATATATATATATATATATATATATATATATATATATATATATATATATATATATATATATATATATATATATATATATATATGTGAGTATGTATGTGTATAGATGTATCTGCAATTATATGGTATGTAAAAATAGCACAGTTCTGTATTCCAGAATCTTCTCCATTACTGACGCTGCATTACAACGGCGGATATCACACATGCACATAAGAACATTATATATATATATATATATATATATATATATAAATCGGAACATGCATTTATACATTCCCACGAACGCACACATACAGGAGTTGAACAAAATAATGGAGACAGCCTGTTAAATAAAGTTATATTTCCTATTTAGTTAACCCAATTTTGACGTCAACCACACATTTGATAGTCTGGGGATTGATTCATACACGTTCTGAATGGTTCTCAGGAAGATCTGAGCCATTTTTTAAGTAAAACCTACCTTAACTCTTTCAATGACAATGGAGAATAGACGTGGCTACACACTTCCTGCTCCAAAATGCACGATAAACTTTCAATAATATTGAAATCTGGTTACCCGGGGGCAATTCAAGTCGTCTAACTTTCTTTTATGGTTTTCGCACAAATTTGCATAAGATTATTGTAAATCATGAGAGAAACCGCTTGTACTCTCATGGAGAAAATGCTTCTAACAGAGGATGGACATGGTGAACCGAAATACTTAGACAGCCCTTAGCAATTACGCTGCCATGTAGAAGTAAAGGGTCAATGATACAGTAGTCACCACAGATCCACCTCTATATTGCACGGTATCTCACATTCAAGTTTAAATGTTTCTTTGGTCTGTCGCCAGTCATAAACTCGTCCTGATGAAGGAAAACCGGGTGAATGAGGATACATCAGAGATGAGATTGTAGTTCCATTGAGGCATTGAACACTTCTGATAGTCTAAACAACACTTTTCCTCATTAAAATTGCTCATGGGTGACAGAGCTTTAACTATTTCAGCCTCCTGATACTATCTCAATTAAAGGAGATTGCAACAAACAGTCTTGACTAAAACAAGTTTGGGAATGTATTGGTTTGACCAGGCCATCACTTCAACCGCCGTATTCGATGGATTTTAGACAAAATACGTTTCACTATTCTGCGGTCTCTGTCTGTGAGTTTTGCTTTCCATCCACAATTATGCTTGCCAGAGTTAGTTTTACCTTTGTGATGCAATAGCAGTAGGATATTTGAGATTGCCTGTCCAAACAACAAGTATTTCAGTAGGTTAAGTAACTGAAGCTCCAGCCATCTGTGTTCCAATATTTTGTTCTCTTTGGAAATCAGATAAATCCTGCTTTCTACCTTAATCTCTGCAGAAACAAGATTGACAAATGGCTATATCATGAAATACAAGGCATATCTAGTGCATATGAAGAGATATACAGAAAAAGAATAGAGTTGAAGATGCCATAGTGGGATTTCTATTATTTTGACCAACCCATGTATGTGTTGTTCATCACATGTCAGTAATTATTCCGATTGTTTCTTTGTGGTAGTTACATTGAGACAAAATGCTACACACTGACACATACACACACGCGCGCATACACACACACACACACACACACACACACACACACACACACACATACAATCACACGCACTCACGCAAGTCGTATTTCCCGTCTATATGTTATTTTTAGTCAACAATTTCATCACTTAACGACTCGGTTATTTGACTAATCGCTTGCCTGATCACGCAGTAGTCTGGTAAGGTTACTGTCGTTTACATTCACGATCTCATGAAAGAGGTACTCGTATTTCTCCAGGTAAGTCAGTATGGATATATTATGATAGACCTAGAGCAGCGAAGGTATGTTATAAATGCGTTCCTAAATGTTGATCAAGGAACTCTGACAAACCAACTGATTTATTAATTGATAAAACAATTAATCAAACAATTGAAGAAATAATTCATTAACTTACGAACACTACAACAAAAGAATAACAACAAGAAATGAAACAGAATAATTTTCAAAGCATTCAATATTAAAAATTATCTAAGAAGTTTCGGAATGTTAACTTAGTGTAGAACGGTAGCGGAAGGTATGTTGACAAGGAATTTTGTGCGAGAAAGAGCTTTCCTTTCCATAGCTTTTGATATACGAATTAGAAATAACATACATTTTTAAGCTCCAGCACATATATGTATTAATACATATTATACATCTGTCGGTGCGTGCGGGCGGGTATGAATGCGTGTACGTATATGTGTGTTGGGGGGCGTGTGTGTGTGTGTTACTTTAGTAAGTTGTTTCAGCTTATGTGTTTCCCTCTGTATTCAGTGGATCAGCCGATCGTTTGATAAGAATTAATCATGAACAAATCCAGGTGTATATCTGAAACCGTCATGAATATTTAAATGTATACCGACTATTGCATTTGTTGATATACATATATATATATGTATGTATGCATGTACGTGTGTATGTATGTATGTCTGCATGCATGTATGTACAAATTTTCAAGTAATTAAGGCAACCGAAGTTTAGGGATTTTATAACTATCAATCCGATAAGATATGAAAATTATACATCATTATAAAAGTCTTCTTTTTGTTTCAGACTAAATAAGTTTAGATTTGTGGATTAGATAATGGCTATAGACAGAAATACAGTCGCATACCTCCACAAAGGAGGCTAATGTTATACAACTTTGCCAAGAAAAAGTCTGGAAAATTGTCAAGAATATGAATAGACTGGTTCCACTGCTAATCGACTTGGACATAGCCGAAGACGAAATGCGCCGACCACTCAGCTTATCAGAAGTACCAGGAAAAATGTGGCAAAATCCTCGTCCTTCCGGCAGAAACTGTGTGCCACTGCAAAAATAAGGCGAACATCGTTGTATTTAGTGCTAAAGAAGGATCTCACGACCCACCCCTACGACATCATCCCCCGTTATGACCTCACGCAAGTGCATATGGCTATGAGACTAGAAAGAAGTTGCCTTATCCTGCGTCTGATTGCTGAAGGCATGCTGCCCAGACTGGAGTCCACAACTGAAAAGAAATTTGACATCGAACAATCAACAAACCACAGGAATGACCGATTCTAGAGTGTATCTAGATCCATCGAGGGTAGACTCGTAAATTGACGTCAAAATCCACAGTCAGTAGCGGTTTGGCCGGCTGTGACAGCCAATGGAGGGTTCCCCTCGTTTTTGTACCCTCGGGTGTTAAACTTAACACCTAGCAATACATTAGCGACATTCTAGAAGCTAAACTGCTACCTTGGGCGAATGATAACTCTCAAGCCGCACCTTGAAGATTCCAGCAGGACTCGGCACAATCCTACTGTTCCAAATAGACACAACACTGAATTCAGAAAAACATTCCGTCGTTCACAAACAATGATATATAGACCTCAAAATACCTCGATCTCAACCGGTTGAATGTTTCTTTGCTCCATTTTTGAGACGAGGGTCTCGGGAATTCCTCATGCTTCGCCCGATGCTCTGAAGTCAAGACTGCGCCAGGAATGGGGTCCAATTCTGCAAGAACAGCTGCGTGTAACGTGTAAAGCATTCGCAGCCAACTTAAGGTTGTGATTCGAAACAGAGGTAGCCATATTGAATAAATGTGGTAGTGTCATAATTAACTTCCTGTATCATTGCATTACCACGCTGGGACCCGAAATATAACAACATTTTGCTGCGGCAAAATTGAAAAATGTTGGTTACCTTAATTTTGGGATATATATATATATATATATATATATATATATATATATAGGATATGTACATTATAGAACACTTATAAATAGAAAGTCTTACACCTGTTTCCAGGATATTTATTATATCCCTTCATCGGAGATGGTTAAGCAATAATTAGTTTAGCTAAGATAGGAAATAGAGAGTGAATGTAGGGTATTGTATTTGTAAATCCATTTTTTAGGCAGAATGGTATACATATAAGATTTCAATACCTTGTGAGTAAAATTCGATAGTCTTTAAGATTGGTCATTGCATTTGATGAAGGGATATAATAAATAATCCGGAAACAGCTGTAAGACCTATTTATAAATGTTCTATAATGTACACAGCCTTGGTTTTTTAATCTCATTACGAAAAGTGTATCGTTATATTCACTACGTTGGCCTCTTATTGGCATAATCACCGAACCTGGAGCTTAACTATGGTCCATCCATAGCACTTACTCAGCATTACCTGAAACTTCTGGGTGTGATTGACACCGCCATCGGTCATAACATCTCTCTCTCTCTCTCTCTCTCTCTATCTCTCTCTCTCTCTCTCTTCATATATATGTATATATATATATATATATATATATATATATATATATATATATATATATATATGGCAAATGAAAGACAGAAGATGGAGTATACGACAATTTATTATTAATCACGATAATTGTTTCGACACATCTACCATATACAGGTGTTGGACAAAATAATGGAAATACCTAATAATTTCGAACAAATCTACTTTAATATGGGTTAGGACGACTTTTGACAGTCGAATTCTACGCGGTTTGGATTTGTACAAAGTTTGAATTTTTTTCCATATTTTAGCTAAAACAGTCTCCTTTTCTTGTAATGATGATGGTGGAGAATATCGACTACATACATGTTTTTCTAAAATGCACCATAAATGTTCAATAATATTGAGATCTGGTGAGTGTCAATTTCACTAGAACGTTCTTCGTCCCATTTAGTGACAACTTTAGCTGTGTAAATAGGTGCAGTATCATCCTGAAAGATTGCGTTTCCCTCTGGAAACAGTTCCGCAGCCACTATAAATCTATTAACAGTAGCAAGAGGAATTTGAAGATTGTCGGTAACGTTTCGCTGGCTAAGACAAGCCGCAGATTGCCCAACAATACGATCGCTTTGAAAAT
>NC_142934.1:44106017-44156017 GCF_046866305.1 Octopus bimaculoides
TAAGTTTGTTAAATTATCATATTGCAAAGTAAACAACATTTTACTAATGGAAAATTTTATTTTCACACACTTTTGTAATTTTGTTCTAATAGACTCTTTCAGACGAGTTCATGGTAATTTGAAAATCCCTTCCACTGCAACTGCAACCACTTCTGCGTTTCAGAAATGACTAAATATATCCTCCCTATCCACAACTAGTCAAACTATCTGTCTTTCCTCCTTCAATTACTCTTACAGTACGTCACCTCTCAAAAAAATATTCACACAATATTTTTAGAGAAAAATCAATGGATGTTCTCATGACAATTTTTCTTTCTGGCCAGCCTACATTACTCAGTTCCAGTCACTCTGAAGGCTCAAATGTCTCAGATCCGTTGCCAGCTGTTACACGTCGCTCTCCTAGTTTAATTCTGTATGCTTTCACTGAGTGTAGTTGATGCTGAACGCCTTCAGAGAAGCTTTCGAGCTTTCAATGTTTCTATGTAGCGTTTACTCTAAAACCCTCGAGTGCATTTATTTTAGATGACTGCCATTGGCGTCCAGTTGTCTGACATTCAAACTACCTATCCAGCCCTGCACATTTGGGACTGCATCATAATTGTGTGAATGCTGTGAGTTACGAATTTTCTTCTGCCACTTTAGTGAAACAATTTTCTGAGGAGGTTGAAGTTGAAGGAGTTCAGCTATTAGCAAACTGTCCAGAGAGCCTCACATGTCTCCAGAATAAAGCTTCCCTTGTGCTGAATGCAGATTCTGTTGATGAAAATTATGCGTGCAGTATAACTTTTTTCTCGTGCTTACTTATTCGCGACTTTTTCGTACTGATCATCTGGACGAAATTATCCCAGGTTTCAGAGATGTTATTATCACTATATTATATATCAGTCTCTGGGGCAGCGCGTTGAGCACAGTCATGGACAAATCTAAGTTCTCTTATGTTTTCTGTCAAAAGCTTAACATTCCTTGACACACGTGAGATTGGAGATTCCACCATCTGTACCTACTTGATTTCAGTGACAATGTTAGTGCATAAGTGTGTGTTTATGTGACTATATTGTATAAGTCTGCATGTTCGTGTTTTATGAATGCATGCATTTGTGTGTGCATGTGTATTTTTACGTGTAGTGCCCGTCAAAATGGCTGCAAAATCTCACTGTACATAGATACCCACGCACTCGCCCAAACGCACAAACACGTGAAACTACACATGCACTCACAAATACATACATTCATATAACATGACTTAGACAATATAGTCGCACAAGCACACACTTATGTATAAAATTAGAAGTTATACTCACCAAAGTTTTTCAGACGCACATACATAACAATACACAGATTTTCATTATATACTTATCCTTGTTATGAAGACACACATATAAACACACATAGCATTTTTATACAAAGATTTCAACGATAATCTCATCTTCAATACACACACACCGACACAGAGACACACACGAACATACACATATTCAACCAAATGTAACTAACAGTAACACAATATGGAAATAAAGAACTTGACAATATGCAAACACATAAAAATTGTTTTGGATGAACAAAGTAATATATACATCATAGCAGTGACATAGTTCAGACATCAACTTCGCTCTGGCGAAAGTCCATCATTTGTCACTGAATAAAGGTTAAAAAAGCCAAATGTTCCAATTATATTCTACAAGTTTCACCCTTGTTAGCCGGATGCAACGAGATGTTTTCCAACATAATTCGCTGTCCAGTAATGCTGTATGCGGCATCACGTTTTTCTATGTTCCAATCTTCCAAAAAAAAAAAGAAAAACTGTTGCCATTCTATAAGAAATTTGCCGATGTGCATTTATAACAATTCACTTCTGTTTGTATCATTTTCTCTTCTGTTTTTGTTCATTTCAATGATAGTTTTATTTGTCGTATATAGAGGCTTCAAATCTTTCAAAGGTGTAGATGTATTATTTCATGCTAGGATTTGGTCGCTTACGAGAAGAAGGATTTTATCTCGTTTCACTCTCTAAAACCTTCAAGTCTAGTCTGGAGTCATACTCTTGCAAGTTACTAATGCAAACTTCATTTATTTATCTCCACTACGTCTTGGCTTTATTTTACTTATTGGAATACATATGAGCTTTCCTTTGCGTCGTTTTCACGTGTCATACAGTAAACCCATATTTCAACGTAACTGTTTGTTTTGTTTGTTTTGTTTGTAGTTCAGTATTTTCTCCCAGTATGTGTAATTTTTTTTTTGCATCAACTCACAAGTGCTTGTTCCTTATTTTCTTTTCTTCAACAAATATTGGATCATCCCAGAAAACAAAGAACTGGATGTTTATTTTATTTGTGTCTTTTAGCTGTTCCTATTATTTTATGTTTCTTTGTATTAACTATTTTTGTAGGTTATGGCTGTAAATGCTTTCCTAGAGAAAACTCTCGGTGAACTCTAACGTAGAAATCTATGCGAGAGTGTCCATGTGTTCGAGGAACACAATCAGTTAGCGTTCGTTGGAACTCAGTATTTCAAAAGCATATGTTCCATTAAAATAATTCTCCTGCAGAGTCAGCATGATATAAATATGAGAAGACTAGATCTTTCAGTCAAGGGTACAGTCCACTCAACAGGTGTCTGTACATTCTGTAAAAATATGAATAAAGGGGAAAACTAGAATGAGACCAAAACCAATACCAGTTATACCTACTGAATAAATGAATAAAGAATATATTTGATACCTAAATTCGGGATGACACTATTTTTTTTTTTGCCTTTCATCAGTCATTTTATTTTTTACAATAAGGCATCAACCGAAACGTGACACTATCTTCTGTTTCTTCATTTAGTATATTATCTTCATTGTACACCTCTTTAATTAAGGATGTTGTGCATGTATTTCTACACTTTCTCAGCCACATACTTTTGCTTGATTTATTACATGTAGTATGAGTCTGTCTCCTGTTTGCTTCCTAATCTGTTTCTGCTATGTGGGGGGAGGGGTATCTCTCTCCCTCTCTATCTCTCTCTATCTCTATCTCTCTCTCTCTCTTTCTCCCTCCCCCTCTCTCTCTCTCTCTTTATCTATCTATCTATCTATTTCCCTTTCCTTCCTTCTTTCTTTCTATCTATCTATCTATCTATCTATCTATCTATCTATCTATCATTTTTTCTTTCTCTCTCTCTCTTTCTCTCTTCCTCTCTCTCTCTCTCTCTCTCTCTCTCTCTATATATATATATATATATATATATATATATATATATATATATATGTGTGTGTGTGTGTGTGTGTGTGTTTGTGTGCGGGTTGTTTGCATCTCGCTGCTTGTCACAGTGTGCGCGTGTATGCATGACCACATATTGTTTCTTTTTATATTATTGATTGCTTGAAAGCAGTTAAAACGTGAAACTAATAGTCACAATCTATATAATTTCAGCTTAAGTTATAATTTATGGATATATATGTATGTGTGGGTTTGTATGTGGGCATACGCATGCGTACTAAGTAATGCTATATAAAGCAAAATATAAAATACAGCTCCTAAACAAAATAGATCAGGATAAACGGAAATCAATAATCATAAAAAACTAATCTGATCTGTTAATGACCTTTTCTCTACTCTCTATAATGACCCTTCCTTTTCCGCTATGTAAGAAAATAAATTACATAATAGCAAACCAGAAAATCTATAGTTGGCTGAAAAGCTTAAATATCATTTGCCAACCTTAGAGACTACTCTCTGTAAAAGGAATCAAAAATAAAATGAGCTCGTTTCAAGTGTAGTCATGTGAATAAAACTTCGTTTATAATATTTCCAGAAACAGCTGCCAAATAATTGACCTCGGCATTCAACCCTACTTCTATAATCAGCAACACTACAACAGCAGATATCTATCAGAACGCCAAGTATTGCACCTTGAGGTTATTACACATCATAACAGTATTTCAGAATGTGAATATCAGAGAATGAAATTATGCTTTGAAACTATGTGTATGTATATGCATGCAAGCACTTATTAGATATTTCTGTACTTTGATGTATATAGCAATAATTTCAAGTTTATAAGAAGCACTTGGGAAAAATTCTCAGGGGTACGCTCTGCAGGAACGTATATGTTAAGGTCGTTGCTAATGCACACAATGTAGTGTTATTGCGTGTTATAGACTGCATTAAGTGAATAACACAATTTTCAAATTCACTAGTATAGCTATGATGATGACTAAATGTAACTAAATCCCATGCGCTAAAGTACTCAAAATATATATAGTTTTCTTTTAACCATTTTCAGAAGCATTTAATTTAGTTTCAAAAGAGATGGTGCTTTTTTTGTGTAACGTACTGCTGAATAAATAAATGATAAGTGTTGTGGTATGTTGCTGTTTGGCATGGTGCTGTGTTTGTTATTATTCCTCAACTGAATGCAAATAACAGTAATATAATGGTTTTTTTTTTTTTGTCTTTACTTGTTTCAGCCAATGAAACACTATTATGCTCGGGTACAGCCTTAAAGGGTTTTAGTTTTAAAAAATGGACAGCAATATTCAGTTTTAATGTCGCGTACTTATTCTATCGGTTCTTTATGTTCAAGCGGTGATGAGGACAAACAGAACGCAAACAGAAGGGCATACAGGAGCAAATTAACACACACACACACACGCACACACAGACACACACACACACACACACACACACACACACACACACAAACACATGTATACATAATACGTACATACACATACACACATATATATGTACATGATACGACAGGCTTCTTTCAGATTCCATCTTCAAAATCTTGTCACGCGATATTGATCCAAGGTTATAATAAAATACAGTTGTCCAAGGTGTCGCGCAGGATACGTGGAGTACCAAATTGACTTAATATATCACATGCAAAACTTTTAATCAAATATCTTATATGCCTATATGTACATTCTTTATTCATATTTTCCGTACATATAACTGGTATTGATTTTGGTCTCAGCCTCAGTATCAGCGTTTATTTATTTTTCTACATGTTTTACCTACTCACTGAAATTGCCTGACAGAATACTCATATATTCTGCTTATTTTTGATTAGAATATTCTGATCTTGAACTTTATCGTTCACAATATTTTGCAGAGTATAATGTAAATACCATTGTCATATACTATATTTAATATTCATGTTTTACTTCGCAGATTCATGCACACGTGACACAGAAGGATTGAGGAGAACTAGCAAACTCAGCTTTAATAATTTGATGCCTGGGGCATAAATTTTCCATTGTATCTTAATGTTGACATTATCCGATGAGTTGATATTTTTTTCAGCTAACCTTTAAAGCGAACACATATAAGTAGCCGTCGAACAAGGCTTACAGAGTGATCAATCTATATAACTGTGAGAGCGTGTGTCGGTGTGAAGAACTGTATGCCCATGCATGTGTGTAGAAATATGTGTGTATCGGGAAAAAGGTAGAAACAAGACAACAATTTTAGATAATTAAGACCTTAAGAACGAAGACGGAATTAAAACGAGAAAAGTATTTTGATTAAAGATTAGAAGGACGGAGAAAGCAAAAATTTAGACAATACAAAACAACAAGGTAAAACAGACAAAGTGCAGTGTGCTGTAATGTGATATAAACGAAATGCTGATCCTTCATTTGATGTCAAGAAAATGTTGTAAGTTGTTTGGAACACCTATTGAGGTGAATACAAAACATTTTGGAGTGTTCAGTAGCTGAAGAATAAATATTAAGATGAATGTTGATGTTGCTGTTGATGATGCTGCTAATGCTTCTTCTTCTACTTTCTCCTCTTCTTCTTCTTCTTCTTCTTCTTCTTCTTCTTCTTCTTCTTCTTCTTCTTCTACTACTTTTTCTTCTTCTTCTTCTTCTTCTTCTTCTTCTTCTTCTTCTTCTTCTTATTATTATTATTATTATTATTATTATTATTATTATTATTATTTTTCTTCTTCTTCTTTTTCTACTACTACTACTTTTTCTTCTTCTTCTTCTTCTTCTTCTTCTTCTTCTTCTTCTTATTATTATTATTATTATTATTATTATTATTATTTTTCTACTGCTGCTGCTGTTGATGATGATGATGATGGTGGTGGTGGTGGTGGTGGTGGTGATGGTGGTGGTGGTGGTGGTGATGGTGATGATGATGATGATGATGATGATGATTATGATGATGATGGAGCTGACAACGATGGGGATGAGGAGGAAAATGATGGACACCCACATCGAAGGAAAGAAAAAATCACTATCTTTTAATTTTTAATTTTTGCAGTTACTAGACTCGGATATGCTGGGGTACCGTTTCAAATCTTCGTTAGTCGAATGAGTCGACCTCAGTTCTTTACTTTTTAAGCATAATACTTATTCTGTTGCGCTTTTTTGCCGAGTCGCTAACTTGCTGAGACGTAAACACACCAACACCATTTGACAAACAATAGAGGCGAGAAAAACACACACACAATGGCACACACAGATATGAAACAAGTAAAGGATAAAAACGGTCATTTAAAAGATTTAAAAAGACGATGGTTTTTTATTCTTTCTTATTTTTTCAACAGTGACAAAACATGGGTTTATTAATACAAACAGGAAATCAGTGCTCAAATATCTCGGCACTCTTATCAATACGGAACTAGTGCCGATTAAATAAAAATACACGCGCGCGCACCTGCACACACAGAGACCTGTACACACTCACACCTGCACCCACATCTGCACAAACACACACACACACACACACACACACACACGCGCATACACATACAAACAAGTCCTCACACATGTAAGGATTGTACAGAACCGTACAAGGTGAGGTGGTTATGAAGTTCACTTATTAATCCTGGATTCTGGACTATGATTCTTCTACATAGCTTCTTTGCCGAGTGACTTGCGTGGAAACTCGAGATGTTGTCTCACACTGATTGTGCTTGACCGTTTCTTTATTAATTGATAGACATTTGTACGTCAATTCAATGAGTATATATTGCGATTACTGAGTTGATAGTCAACACCATTCTCGGCAGAGGAGTCCATCATCATCTTCATAATTATCCTCCTCATAATCCTCATCCGCATCAGTAGCAGCAGAAACAGTGACTGCAGCAACAGCAGCGTCAACCTTCATCTTCTTAATATTTAATATTTGAAGGCGGCGAACTGACAGAAACGTTAGCACGCCGGGCGAAATACTTCGCGGTGTTTCGTCTGCCTTTACGTTGTGAGTTCAAATTCTGCCGAGGTCGACTTTACCTTTCATCCTTTCGGGGTCGATTAAATAAGTACCAGTTATGTACTGGGTCGATGTAATCGACTTAATCCTTTTGTTTATCCCCTCCGTGTTTAGCTCTCTGTGGGTAATAAGGAAATAAATATTTGAAGGCGGCGAACTGATAGAAACGTTAGCACGCCGGGCGAAATGCTTATCGGCATTTTGTCTGTCTTATCGTTCTGAGTTTAAATTCTGCCGAGGTCGACTTTGCCTTTCATTCTTTCCAGGTCGATAAATTAAGTACCAGTTGCGTACTGTAGTCGATCTAATCGACAGGCCCCTTTCCCAAAAATGTCTGGCCTTTTGTCTAGAGTAGACAAGAATATTTAATATTTAAATGCAGAAACGTTAGCACGCCGGGCGAAATGTCTAGCGGTATTTCGTCTGCTTTTACGTTCTGAATTCAAATTCCGCCGATGTCGCCATTGATTTCGTCATTTTGGGGGTCGATAAATTAAGTACCAGTTGTATGCTGGGTCGATCTAATCGACTGCTCCCCCCACCCCGAATTTCCGGCCTTGTTCCTAGAGTAGAAAAGAATATTTAACTAGCGAACACCCGAAAATGTTCTGCGTTCACTCAGTAGCTTTTTACATTTACTTCACACCAAATAAAAGATCAACATTTCATTTATATCATATTCCTGTACACTATATAACCCTAGTTTTTTGTATCGACTAAATTATTGCTTTCTCCGTCTCTGTGTAATCTTTAATCAAAATACTTATCTCGTTTTAATTTCGTCTTCGTCATTTACTTCTTGTTTATCTTAAAATTTTATGTCTGTTTTCCTCATTTTTTCCATTACACATGCGGTGGGTATGGTCTCACATACACGCATTGGCATACCTCCCCCCTAATCCGACGTTCTCTCACACTCAGATATATAAATTAACAATTTTGTAACGCTTTTTCGACAGCCACTTATAAATGTTCACTTTAGAGATTAGCTAAAAAAATATAAACTCATCGGATAATGTCAACATAAAGATACAAGGGAAATTGATGCCTTTTTTTTATCAATTTATTAAAGCTGTGTTTTCTGGTCCTCCGCTTTATTCTGTGTTCCGAGGTAAAACATGAACATTATTTACGGTATATAACAATTTCTACAATACTCTTTAAAATATTGTGAGAGATAAAACTCAATATCTGAATAACCTAATCAAAAATAGGCAGAAATGGTGAGCATTCTGTCAAAATAATTCACTGAAACCTCTTTCAGTAAGAAGATAGAACGTTTTTATAATCAATCACGTAGAAAATAAATAAACGGGATGCCGCGAATGAGACCAAAACCGATACCAGCTATATCTAGTGAAAATATGGATAGAGAATTTAGAATGCATGTGTATGTATATATGGGATCATTTCCTTTTGATCGGCAGATCGATAAATTTATTTTTTTAACTACACACTTTCAAACTTCGGATACCGGTAGAATGTGTCATGTAGAACATCTTTTACTCTTAACGTTATTGAGAAAAGTTTCTATTTACGATGTTATTTCGTCTTAAGTATTTTGGTAATTTCAACCTGCTGATTAAAAGGAAAAGATCTTACTTATGTATATATGTCAGGTTGTTTTTGAGTGCTACTGCTAACATGTAATCCAGTACAGCCTGTCACATGGTCGGGTCGTCGGCGACTAAACTGGCAACCCCACAAGGTTGCTTGGTCAGGAAGGTGTTGTTTGACACTCTGCGGGATGAAAAATAAGACCTGTCAAAGGGCGGATGAACTTCTGAACAATCAGCGGCCATCGAACAAAATGTCTGTAAATATGTATATATCTTTTTTTTTTGTATGTGTATATATGTATAATTTTACTTTATATATCTATATATATATTATTCTATATATTTTAATTGTATATCTTTTACTTTTCTTTATACAATATTATTCACATGTAATTCTTATTCACACATTGTACCTTTTTTTATATGTATATATATATATATATATATGTGTGTGTGTGTGTGTGTGTGTGTGTGTGTATTTTTACTTTTATATAAATATTTATATTTATTGTAAATCTTTCACTTTTTTATATTTATATATAATTCTTATTTACATTTGCAAATCACAATCGTACCTTTTGTTTTCTGTTGTGAATGAGCTACTGCGCGTCGGACACCGGAATGAAATTTGATTACTTTATAGAGTGTCTGAATGTCGGTTTGGTAGCTGGAATGGGATAGCTTACCTCATGGGCAGATAGAAGCTCTTTAAACTTGGTAATTTACCTAAGAGTAGGAAATCTCCGAAATAAAACCTGAGGCCTTGGAAGTTCCTGGTTTTGTCAATTTTCATGTCACGCCGGCGAAAGTCTTCTTGGGCCAATAGGTGTGGGTAGTGCAGTGCAAGCTACACCCACTGAAAATCATTCATCTGCACAGGTACTTCCAGTAGTCCAAATCTTAGTAAAAGCATTCAATTGGTTGGTTGGCAGAAACCTAACAATGCACTTGTAACTAACTCTAAAATGTTTGAAACAGATTCAGTAAATGGCAAAAAAAAAAGGCTTGAGAACTTCAGGAGAACAGGTGAAGCTCGGCAGGTGTCCCAGTGTATCACATGCTGGACTCGGTCGTCATTCTCCCACTGTGGTGAAAAAAGTTTCAACACAAAGTGAAAATAAACATCCTTTGAATTTTGGTTGTTGGAATGACCGCACACTTCTTGATGATTTCAACAAGAGGCCAGGAAGGAGTAAAGCAAGGAGAGCTTGATTCACCCACGTTCTTTACAATATACTTTGCTGTTGTGTTGTCACATGCGTCTCAAAACTCTGAGGAGGGTATTTACATAAAATATTGAATAACAGGGAATGTTTTTAATCTGACCAGACTGAAATTCAAAACGAAGATTTTTACTTCACTCATTAGGGAACTTTTTATGCTGACGATTGCGATGTTGTCAGTCATTCTGAAACAGGTCTGCAATCTCTTGTATCTGCATATGACTCAGCTTGTGATGATTTTGGCTTGAAAAAAAACTTGTAATGCATCAACCTGCGCGTGGTGCTGTTTGTAACTACCCCTCTAAATGTTCTGTTTAGGTAAAGTTACTTGAGGTTGTCGATTCGTTCGTCTACCTTGGCAGCTCTGTTCAAAACGATGAAAATCTTGATACAGAAATACAACTGCGAATTCAAAGGGCAGGAAAAGCATTTGGTGGCTTGAAGTCACGCGTTTGGTGACAGCAACATATAAATAAGAATACACAGCTGGCTCTTTACAAATCATTTGTCTCACGATCCCTGTTGTATTCCTGTGAAACATGGACCTGTTATGAAAGGGATTTTAAATTGTTAGGACAATTATTCCACCAAAAACGCCTTCGTCGCATTTAAAAAATTAAATGTAGTTATTTTACTCCAAACACAGATAGCCTTGAATCTGCAGGCATCACCTCAATTAAAGTTATGATTTTGAGGAACCAACTGAGACGGTGTGGCCATATTGTTCGAATGGCAGATGAACGTATGCCAAAGCAGCTGTTTTATGGTGAGCTTACAGAGGGAAACGCTATCGGCGTAAACCTAAAAAAAGGTTTAAAGACGGCATAAAGACTACTATGAAGTCAGCTGGAATCGTTCCAGAAGATATAGAAATCCTTGCTTGGGATCGAGTTGGATGGCGAACAAAGGTGTGGAGTGGAGTAAAAGCATTTGAAGATGCCAGGATATCGCAAGTAAGACTCGAAAGTGATCTAAGGAAGAATGTAACAATCGAGAAGGTGAATGACAATGACCTTTTTCTGTGCAAAATGTGTGACAGACCATGCCTGTCTTTGGCTGGTCTCAAATATCATCTGGAACGCAAGAAAATTGAACCTCCACCAATTATCTTGACTATATGTCTGCAGTGTATGCCAGAAAGTTTTCAAATCCAACGGAGGCCTCAAAAGACATGTTAAGATCCACAAAGACAGAACTTATCTGCAGTTATTGGTAGTCCAATTCAGAGGTGCAATCTACGTGGGTGTCTTTTCAGAACATTACATGGTTTAAAAATCCACATCAGACGCCATGATGGTGCTAAGCTGTAGGTACAGGAGGTGGTCAAACTCTGTATAATGAGTAGACAACCACTATGTATGTATGTATGTATGTATGTATGCATGCATGTATGTATGTATGTGTGTTTGTTTGTATGTATGTATGCATGCATGTATGTATGTCAGGTCGCTTTTGGTCTCTCTTGATAACATGTAATCCAGTACATGCTCTATGGTCGGGTTGTTGGTGACTGAACTGACAATCCCATCCAGCTTGCTTGGTGAGGAGGTTGATCGTTGGACACCCTGCAGGACAAAAAAAATAAGACATGTCAAAGGGCAGAAGAGCTCATGAGTAGTCAACGGAAATCCAACAATATGCGTACATGTATATGTATGTATGAATGTATGCACGAAGACGTGGAAACACCTGGGTTAGTGTCCAGGTGCGCGGTTAGCCTACTGAGAGTGGGAGGCCCTTCTGTTGTTGTCACAACATCTGTCTAGGAGAGGGAAACTCAAAGAGAAAACCTGCGAGACTGGCAACATTCTACAATGTAGACTAGTTACTCTTTTCGAGTTTATGTTGTCAATGTTCAGAGAGTGGGATTGGATTTGTGCAAATCCTTTCTCTACTATAAAAAACCACCATGCATACACATCGCGTGAAAAAAAAAACAAAATGAAGACCTATCACAAAAATGGCTGGTCGTAGCTTTCGCATATGTTGGACTTACAATCAGGTGATGGCAATACTCGAACACATGTATGTATGTCATTTTTCAGTTTTATTTCAATATTTCTTGCCAATAGAGAAAGAGTCGGTTTCTAACCTAGATCCAAGGCCCCTTCATTGGAATTTCAACATCAACAAAAGGGTATTTTTGTTTGAGCATACCTATACAAGTGTGCGAGAATGGATCAATTGATTGATTGACGGATAGATACATCTTGCCAATAATTATATCTCAGTACCTCTAAGCTGATTAATTATGTAAAGTCCTGTCAATCTATTTCCTCTACTACTATGATGCTGCCTCGACTTTCGGCAAGTTTCATTGGGGTCGTATACAACAATATAAGCAATACCAATATCAATGACGTGTAAAAGAGAGTCAGTTAATTATCCTAATACAAGCTGATGCAAGCAGACCATGTCAAATACTATAATCTGTAGTTAAGAAAGATAGAGAACAATTTATGGATCAGTGATTAAGTAGAGAATTATAGGGAGAGAGAAAGAGAGGAGGGGATATGGACAGAGGATAGGTTGGAGCGAGACGAGGAGATGTGATAGCGAGAAAATGTATGGAATAATTGTACAGTAATTGGTAGAGAAAGACAGAAGAAGAAATAGGCAGGCAAAATGACCAACTGATAGACATCATATACACATTCGCATCCGCATTGAAAATCTTATTTCTACATAAAATGTGTTTCGTTGTTTATGTGTGAATGTATTGCATGCAGAATATACTCAGACACACATGCTAATAAACATGCACGAGAAGGAAAGAGAATGAGAAAGAGCGTGTGTGTGTGTATGTCTGTGTGAGAGAGAGAGAGAAAGAGAGAGAGCGAGAAAGAGAGAGAGAGAGTAAGAGAGAGAGAGAGAAAGAGAGAGAGAAAGGGAGAGAGAGAAAGGGAGAGAGAGAAAGGGAGAGAGAGAACGATGCATATGAAGCTGGCATAGCTGTGTGGTAAGAAGTTCTGGCTAGAGTCCAACCTCGTGGCACCTTGTTTAAGTGATATCTGCAATAACCTTGACACGAATAAAGTCTTGTGGGTGGCTTTGGTAGACCTATCTATCTATCTATCTATCTATCTATCTATCTATCTATCTAGCTATCTATCTATCTATCTATCTGTCTGTCTATCTATATATCTATATATATGTGTGTGTGTGTTTGTGTGTGTGTGTGCGTTTGTGTGTGTCTGTGTCTGTGTGCGTGTATGTATTCTCAAATTTACAACCGAATGTCAGAAATATAGACGTCACTAGAGTGACTAAGGGTATTAGGCAGCACCAATATTGCTAGAAATAGACACTAGTAATGAGTTGTTTTGACTCTTTTCTAGCAAGGCTGCTAACTAGCTAACTAGTACTCTTGGTCAATTTAGTGACGTCTATACACACACTCGCGCGCGCGCATACACACACACATATATATATATAATTAACCAAACGACATACCAATATTTCTACCTGCTGGAAATAACAGTCAAAACTCTTATTTAATTCGCCAAAATACACTGATAATAACTTCAGAAATCAACCGTCCGAAGTCAAAAGGGGCAAAGACAATCACCCAACATACATTCAAGTATTTAGACTTACGTCGACCGGTTTCTGCACTGGCTTAATAGCCTCAGCTACCTCAGCACGCGTTACCATGATAGAGAACCCAAACCCCGGAAAACGAATCCGTTGCAGCGCAGATATCAACACGACGGTTTGGGGTTCTCTATCATGGTAACGCGTGCTGAGGTAACTGAGGCTATAAATGCCAGTGCAGAAACCGGTCCACGTAAGTCTAAATACTTGAATGTATGCTGGGAGATTGTCTTAGTCCCTTTTGATTTCGGTTGGTTGATTTCTGAAGTTATTATCAGTGTATTTCGGTGATTTAAATAAGTTTCGACTGTTATTTCTAACAGGTAGACACACTGAGTATGTCCTTTGGTTAATTTTAATTCTTCATCTATTTAATGCTTTATTTAGGAGGGCCCGCAATCACCTATACTATTGTTTCTGTTATTATCCTATTTAAACTGTTACATTAGATAATTGCAGAGTCAATAGTATCTTCGCAAAGTTAATTTTTTCGTGAATTATTTCTTCTCGTGAATTATTTGCTCCGTACTAAATGCGCGCGCGTGTGTGTGCGTGCGTGTGCGTGTGTGCTCGTGTCTTTGTGCGTCTTTGTGTCTATGCTTGTCCCCATCAGCGCTTGACAATTGATTTGAGAGGGTTTACGGAATCTTACCCTAGAGGTTTCGCAAAAGGGACCGTTGCAATGCGAACTAGATTTTAAATATGAGCAGTGGTGGGGGATTCGTTAGATGTGTGTTTGGATGCATATACAGACATACGAGGGGTTGCTGAAAAGTAAAACAAAATGCAGGAAAATCAGTTAATTTTTATTTTATTCAGCACATTCTCTTCTCAGATTCATACGCTAAATGCAGCGATCCTAGATTTGTTCTAAGCTCTGTAAAAGGCCTCTGAATGTTAAGGCTTAACCATGCCTTTGGCGATGCCCTTGAAGCCAGAAACATTTTAGCACACACTGGTATATGTGTACGTGTATGTGCGTGTTTGTATGTATGTGTATGGATGTATGTGTGTATATGTTATTATTATTGTTATTATTATTATTATTATTATTATTATTATTATTATTATTATTATTATTATTATTATTATTATTATTATTTTATGTTTGATTTTTGTTTTGCATTAGTACAAGTTGGATCCAATTCTCACCCAGAGACCTCAAGAGACAACAAGTTAGAAGTTCATGTAGGTGTTATGCCTAGGGTACCATATATTTGGATTTGTACAGTTTTGTTCTTGTGAATGATTAAGAAACCATAAGAAAATTATGTTTGTTTTAAAATTTGAGATCACATAGACAGTATTTTACGTAGGATATGGGCAGTTCCCACGAGCACTATCTTTTGAACTTCAGCCATTTTGCGCTGAAGTTCAAAAGATAGTTCTCATTATTATTATTATTATTATTATTATTATTATTATTATTATTATTATTATTATTATTATTATCAATATATATATAGTTAAAATTTACAGAAAACAAAAGTCGAAAACAGGTGTATAAGCAACATGCAGGTGTATTAGTTTGACGCTTGGGAAGGTGAGAAAGTCTGTTACGTTTCGAGGCTACGCCCTTCAATAGAAAGTAGAAATGAACACGAGGAAATATACAGAGAGAGAATATAAAAAATCATGTGGATTTAGTGGTCAATCATGGCGACTGGGTGGATAAATGCTGTTGGACAGCAGAGCAAGGAAGAAGGGGAGATAATTAAGTTCTGGTGATCCCAAAACGAAGGTACGTGTTCGTGTGTGTATGTCGGAGTGTGTACGTGGGTGCTTGTAGATAGGGGCTGGTGACTCTGCCGCTTGGATGTGGGGTTGGGGTGTGGATGGAGGAGGTATCAATGAAGAGAGAATGTGGGCAGGAGTGAAGAGAGAAAGTAGGTGTCAGATGAAGAGAGAAGGGGAAAGGAGTCAGATGAAGAGGTGAGTTGAGCACATGTGATGCAAAGGAACTAAGAGAGATGATTAATTTCTGTTGACGGCGAAAGCTGGAGACTGGATGGCCTTTCTGCAAAGACAATCCGAACGCAGACAGGTGTTGTAATGAATGACCGGTAAAGTGGAAATGGCGCGAAACCGGAGTGTCGTTGCCGAGTCTAATATATTGATGTTACTCTGCGAACCTTTCAGCCAAGCGGCATCTCATTTGACCGATGTACAGAGAAGAGCAGAAAGAGCAGGAGATGCAATAAGTGACATTTCTAGAAGTGCAAGTTGAAGATTCAGTGATGTGATAGGGACGATGATGGGTGTTGTTAGGGTAGTGTTCTTGGGGAGGTAGGGATAAGCGCAGCAGCATGGTCGGGAGCAGGGGAATGATCTACGATGGTAGGTGGGGTTAGGGAAGAAACTCTAAACTGGGAGGTTGCATAGGTTATGGGCACATTTGAAGGAGGAAGGAGTAGGTTGGGAAAGATGTGTGAAGTGGAGGGGTCGGACTGCAGTCGCCAGAAGGCTCGGAGACGGTGCATTGAAGGGTGGTAGGTGAAGAGAAACAGGAGAGTGCAACGGTGGGGTGGGTGCGAGGAGAGAGAGCAGAGGCACGGTCCACAGAAGTGCTCTGGCAAGGGCGGTGTGCATAGTGGTGAGAGGTTATCCACGAAGTGTGAAATGACGAACCATGAGTTGAGACTGAGTCTCAAAATTTATGGTTGTCACTGTAGAGCCTGTACACACGGTTGAATTGGGAGTAGGGGATGGAGAGCTTGGTATGGGTTGAGTGCAGGAGGAGAATGTAAGGCATGATTGTGAGTCGGTGTGTTTGTAGTGGATGGAGGTAGTGAGACCAGAGTGTGTATGTTAACTGACATATCCAGAAACGCGACGTAAGTGTTCGAAATGGTACAGGAGAATTCGAGGACAGGATGGAAGGACTGCACAAAAGAGAGGAAAGAGTCTAGTTGTTCGCGGGAGAGCTAGGTCGCACCGATGAAGTGAATCTAGAAAATATTTGGGCTTCAACGTAGCAAACGAAAAGTTTCGCATAGTTGGGCCCATTCTCGTGTCCATGGCCACTGACAAGAACTGTTGGTAAAACTCTCCCTCGAACGAGAAACAATTGAGAGAGGGAACAAATTCGGCCAGATGAAGAAGTGTTGACGTGTCAGGTTGGGTGTTGGGTTGAAGGTCAAGGAAGTGTTTAGAGCAAGAAGTCATTCGCTGTATGGGATCACCGTATAAATACTCTTGATATCAAGAGTGAAGAGAAGTTTAGAGGGGGCCAGGAGGGAAGGAGAAAGAGTTGAAAAGACGGAGAGCATGGCTAGTGTGGTGGATGTGGGAGGGGAAGGAAGCTACTGGGGAGGGGCAAGGACACGGTAGAGGTATTCCGAGATCAGTTCCGTGGTGCCGTTACAGGCGGAAGTGATGGGGCGGCCAGGGTTGTAGGGCTTGTGGATTTTGAGATGGAAGTAAATGGTGGAGGTATATATATATATATATATATATATATATATATATATATATATATATATATATATATATATATATTGATAATTGTGTTCAAATAATGTAAAGTGAAATAAAATAAAATCCTCTTTAGTGACATTATTACAAGTCACAGATTTTCGCGCACTAATACATACACACAGACACGGACAAACAGCTAATATGGGTCCAACTCATTAAAATCAAACAGACGCACTTTCATTCAGGAACACAAACATAGACAAAGCACCTTTCCAAAGTAAAACACATATACAGATACATACAATAAGAAATAGAAAACTGACCTTGATATAATCGATAATTTTAAAGAATGACAAAGCCCAACTTTTTTTTTTCCTTCGGATCGTCAACTTGGTCATTTAGATATTTTGGCAACTTTATTTAGTAATTATCTACAGATTTTCAATACGTTGAAATGCCATTTTACTTTACATTTTTGCTAGGAGATTCATTTATTTACTTTGGTATTGCTTTTTTCTTTCTTCTTTTCTTTATTTTTCTTTCTTTCTTTCTTTCTTTCTTTCGTTCTTTATTTATTTTATTCATTCATTCCTGCTTTCTTTTTTTGTTTCTTTCTTTTCCCTCTTTTTTTTCTTTCTTGTGTGTCTTTACCAAATGCCAGTCGTTTAGTAACACAACTTTGGATTGTTGCCTGAATATTGATGAGTTTTCCTAAAGTGTATGTTATTGTATATGCTATTGTGTCTCTTTATATATCTCTACTTAAATGTATGTATGTATGTATGTATGTATATATATATATATATATATATATATATATATATATATATATATATATATATATATATATATATATATATATATATATATATATATATATGTATATATATATATATATATATATGTATATATATATATGTATGTATGTATGTATGTATGCACGTATATATAAATGTGTGTATGTATGTGTGCACATAGAGATAGATAGATAGATAGATAGATATGAATAATAGAAATTTGAAGAATACACACACACGCACAAACACACTGAGAAAGAGGCACATAAACATACCGAGATAAAATATACTTACTGTAATTCTTCAAGTTATGTTTCTTTTGACGCTTTCAGAAATCTGACTCCAACTGGGCACGCGCAGTAAGCTTTAACGATTGACTGTGGTCGAGTATATAGCGCCCAGTATGTAGGTTATTAATTTTACTGTGTTTGTGAGAAGAAATGTTTGTGTTGAAGAAATAAATTTAAGTAGGGCTCAATATTCTTTTGAATTCCAGTTTCATGCACTGTTTTCGTTGAACATATAGCTTTATATACCAGACACATGCACATCCACTCAATGATACACACACATACACACGCACACAGACACGTACACATATAAATACATTCATATATTTATACATATACATACTTAAAAAAATACATACACACACACATATATATATGTATATATATATATATATATGGCCGTATAGCCTGCTTGTTTCTTCTCTCTGTTTCTTTTTTCTGTTTTGTTTTGTCCGCCACCACATTCCTCCACGTTACAAATTTAATTTGAATTAATTTTTATTTAAATTTAATTTGTGGTCCGTGGGAAGAGCCGTTTTAACGATGCGTCCTGCCCTAACTCTTCGAAACGCCTGTGTTAGAATGGGGGCAGCTGATGAAGGAGATGTTCTCTATGTCGCCTGTGTGTTTTCTGTACTCGTTTATCATTTTGTCTACGCTTTGTTTACAATGTCTTGTATCCAGATATGCATCTATATATAGAGCTAGATGTAAGTATGTACATACATGTACGTATATATGCATATACTCATTTATTATTTGTATTATATATATATATATACATATATATAATATATATATATATATATATATATATATATATATATATATATATATATATATATATATATATATATATATATATATATATATATATATATATATATATATATATATATATATATATATATATATATATATATATATACATATATATATATATATACATATATATACATATATATATATACATATATGGAGAGCATCCAGCAAATAGCTAACTCCATCCACCAGAGTATTAAAGTTACGATAGACTACCCTACTAAACACCCTAACCATAGATTACCTGTATTAGATACTGAACTCTGGCTAGAAACTAAGAACAATAAAACCAGAATCCTCCATTCACACTATACAAAACTTATGGCCTCCAAATACCTGATCCACCGGAACTCGGCTATTGCGGACAATGCCAAAGTCAACATATTGATGGCAGACCTCGTCAGAGTAATGCGAAATGTCTCCTGCATGTGCGACCCTACAGAATTAAAGAGACATATACAACATTTCGTCCACCGCATGCAGTTCTCAGGTTACAGCCATAAAGAAAGGATCAGGGTATACAAAGGAGCTATGAAGAAGTTTGAAACAATCAAACGCAACGATAGGAATGGGATTTACCCACTCTATAGGAGCAAATCATGGAACACCATAGAAAGGACTAAGAAGTAAATAGGGAAGGCAAGCTCATGGTACGATAGCCACAAGTACCAGAGCGTCATGTTCGTCGACACCACCCCTAGAGGCCAACTGGCGTACCGCTTTAGAAGGGCCCTAGACAAACTTAAGCTAAGAATTAAGGTTGTTGAAAGGCCAGGCAACCCTATTAAATCCCTTATCAGTAAAACATACCCTTTCAGTAGAACCCCCTGCACTGATAGGAACTGTATCGTATGTAGATTTAGCCCACAAACGAACTGCAAAACCAGATATGTGGTCTATAGTATAAGATGTACAGAGGGACGATGCAGAAATAAGACAATGACATATGTAGGCGAAACAGCAAGGAGCATAGGGGAGCGGGCAAACGGACATTGGAGGGAACTTAAGGAAGGGAAGAACTCATCAGTTCTGTACCAGCACGCTGAGCAAGAACATAGAGGCTCAATCAACAACATAGAAATTAAAATCCTATCTACACATAGCAGTGATGCAGCACTTAGACAAATTACTGAAGCTACACACATAATAGAAGAGAAACAAAGGACCACTGATGAGGTCACAGAAGTGGGACGAAAGAACTCTGGCCGAAATAAGATTAAGATTAATGTAATATAAAGCTGAAACAAATTAACACCAAATATACAGTGCGTGTGTTTTTATTGGCTAAACTGGCAATATGACCATCCCCAAGTACAACAACATATATATATATATATATATATATATATATATATATATATATATATATAGAGAGAGAGAGAGAGAGAGAGAGAGAGAGAAAGACAGAGAGAGAGAGAGAAAGACAGAGAGAGAAAGACAGAGAGAGAGAGAGAAGGACAGAGAGAGAGAGAGAGAGAGAGAAAGACACAGAGAGAGAAAGACAGAGAGAGAGAGAGAGAGAGAGAGAAAGACACAGAGAGAGAGAGAGAGACAGAGATAGAGAGACAAAGAGAGACAAAGAGAGAGAGAGAGAGGTGGGAGTTAAAATGTGATGACAATAGCTTATGGATGGCTACATATGTAAATATCTCACGACCAGATGAGCATATTAATCTACAATATGCATTAAATATAATTCACTGAGTGCAGATATCTACTGTTTATTTTCGTTTTATTCCAGAGCCGTATGTTTCATCTGTTGTCTTATCAGAAGAAGCTAGTGAAAGTGAAGAATTAATTTATATATATTAATATTACAAATATTATGCGTTCAATGTAGAGAAAATAACAATGCAAAGGAGGAGGCGTGAATAATAATAATATTAAGTATTTAAAATGGCAACAAAATTATATATAGAAATTAGACCACTCTAATAAGACTGTGAATGTGACAGGTAATAACGATAATAATCAAAGTATTATTAATGAAATATTAAAGTAGTGAAGTTGCTAATTGTAAGATGGAAATACAAATAGAGATAATGTAAATGCTGTAGATGTTAATATACGAATATACTGGGAATGATAGATATAAATGCATGTCAAAGCGTGAGAGATGGATGGCGAGTGAATGGGGGATAGTGCAAATTGGGGTTACTGCTCAAAATTTTGCACATATAGAAGGAAATGAATGAAATTCATGAAAATGATTAAAAAGTAAAAGAATTTTAGAACGTGTAAAAAGTAATACGTTTGAAATAGTAATTAGGCGAAGCTAAGAAATTAAGTCAGGTAGGACTGACGTAGACTGTGAGGGGTGGATAGCTTAGTAATGACAGAAAATGCTTGACGCAACCTAGCTTCTCTTGTCTATATAGAATGTTTTTATTTCAGGATGTTTTAGTTTTCACTAGTCCAGCAGTTCTGCTTTACTTTGTGAAGTCCCCAGGGAGGAATAGTTCTTGGAAAATTTTCTCCCTAACACATGGATGTTTTCCACTTTAATTCTGAATACTTGGTTATTGCTACTATCCAAATAATACCATATGATTCTCTAAAACCACATGAACTTATTTGTGCCTCTTCCTCTCTCTTTTATTCTGACATGGAAGCTAAAAATTGATATCGTGATAATGCAGATTTTCAACTATATCTAACTGATTTCCTCAATAGATCAAGGAAGTTACGAAACTGTTTCTATTTCTACTGGTAATGCAAATGAATTGTGAGACGTTGTGAGACGTTATCTATTTTAACAGTAGCACTCCTACTGCTATATTAAAAAAATCCGATGTAATATTCATATAGTCTTTCAACGTCTTATTCCGACTGATAGTTCTATTCTTGATGCATTCCCATTAAACATATTTATTGAAAGTTTTGCTGAATGTTCACAGATGATTATGTAACTTTCCTTGTTGACATTGTTACTGTATTTTTTTATTGAGTGAATCTAGCTATGATGAATTCTGATGTCACTCGTCCAATTCATTACGCATAATACACCAAAATAATATAAAATATTCCTCGGAATGGTTACTTTAGGTAGCTATTGTTATTCTTCATTCCTTAAAAGATAAATTTTAAACCTACTTCATAAACATGAATTAGATTCAAAATTGGTGTTTAGCAAATTTATAGTTAATACTTAGAAAACGAATTGCTTCCATCGCTGCTTTGAATTCGTGTTTTAAATTAGTTATTAATTTCTCAATCAAGTACTCCATGAATAGAATTTCCATATATGGATGTATGTATGACTGTAAGTGTGTTTGCATTTCAGATTTATGTAAGTTTTTTAACCAATGACAATGCTTTCTTATTTGAGTCACGATAGGACCAGTAATTTGTATGTATGGACGTGTGTATGTGAATATAAATATGATGTATTTTTTCTGTATTGTGAATATACTGTATGTGTCTGTGCGCATATATTTGCCTAAGCGTCTATCAGTGTGCATGTGTTTAATTAGCTCTTATGTATATGTGTATAACATATGCACACATGTAATGGCATACATATGTTCATTCAACAAACTATTTATTGTATAACTGATCGAGTGGATTATTAGGATGCGAGTCAATGTGTATGTTCTTTCTTAGAAAACACTAGAATTTCGATGTTTTTATGCTATTCTTTTCTTAAAAGCATAGTGAGCTTATGATGCATGTATGTAAGCTGCATCATTCTGATAACTGTTCATATAGAATTTATAATTTCATGTATATTCAAACATTTAAATTCAAGCTAATCTATTTGAAAATATCAAATACTATCGTTGCATTCATATCATTACATTGTATATATTAGAAGTTTTAGTTTAATATCCTAGTATATTACATGGCCGCTTTATGAATAGAAATTCTATAGAATTTATTTGAAATTCATTAACCAATCTTTACGAAAAATGTATGGATATGGATCATCTGTATATGTGAGTGGGATAACAAAACGTTATGGAACTCTAATACATGGATGTATATACTTTTCTTATTTGTAAATGAGCAGAAGTTACCGCACATTACATAAAGGGGAGAGACAAAGTTGTGCGTTATTTGGGGAAAGAACTTAGAGAAATGGAAAGAAGAGACCAAAGATGCATGCATGTGTGTGTGAGTGGTTTATAACCGACTACCTTGTCGTCAATGTTCAGTCGACGACTGGCGAAGAAAAGAGACAGGAAGAAGTGGGTGGCTCAGATGTGCGAATCCGTTTTGTTAAAGAGTATATGTGGGTATATATTAAAATTCCACCGTATGTTAGTGGATGTGTAGTAGTAAAGGCAGGTGTGTAAGTGTGTGTATGTGAAGGTGAATATTTGTGAGGTGGTAGGGATGAAGAGGAGTGGCTTTTAGGGATGTGGATGTAGCAAGGACGATGGCGATATTGAAAGTCATATATATAATTTCTGGGCGAATAGTGGGGACGCAGGTGAAAAAATGCAGAATATATAAATACACAGATAGGTGTATTCATTAAATTGAGTATATCTTGTATGTACAATTACACATACAACTGCTACTGTTGAGTTTAGAGTTCCACGTAGATTGTCAACATCCACTCTGCTACTAGTATAGTGGTTTCGCTGCAGCCGTTCTTAGTCGTATTTCTAGTTATGATATATAGAGCAGCGTGGCAGAAATTACGATAAACACAAGTTTATATTATATGTTCCTCCGTACGTGTCACCTTTGTCGTTGTTTGCAAGTTTACATTGGGTGTTACAAGTGCACTTCGATGCTTAACCATGATGGAACACAGGTGAATACTTTATTACATTATAAGGAACTAATATCAGAGAAGCGACATTAATACACTCTAATGTAACTGGACTTGGTACTTCCAGCACAAATTCCAAAGAACGACAATGCTGAAACGTACGTGGGAGTAAATGGTATACACTTGTCTTTAGCGTAAATTCTCCTGTATTACGTTGATAGATATTAACGTATACGTCTTTTTGCATATATATTAGGATAAGAATGATAATTACCAGAATTTTTTTCTTTCCTTTTGCTTTCAGGGAAAGTGATGGTGCATCTATAGTTACTATTAAAGCAAGTTGTCTTATCCATATATTTTAACAGTATTGTAAATTTGTAAATGACATCTAAGACCTAAAGAAGGTTTTGAATTGCATTAATTTCTGGAAATTACGGAGGAGTGATGTTCATGCAGTATACCTTTCGAAATACGTTTACAAACTACCCAAGGACCTAAACACAGTGAGTATTGAGACAACGTATGCTATGTTGACATTCTGTAGGATCGAATTGGAATTTCATGATTGAGAAACAAAATTGTTATCTATTCTACCATGCTTTCAATTTGTACATTCCTACATTAGTTATTCCTAAACAGCATAAAACGAAAATATAATGTATATGAAGTAGTAAAAGTTTTACGTCATTATCCAATTCAGTAATTCCGTTCTCTTAACATAGTAAAGAAGTGTAGCTTAATTACGCATCTGATACAAATTTTATTAATGATATTTACTCCCAGTTGCATTGACGACCCAGAAGTCTAATACGATGAGGGCATTTGGTAATTCTTTCATTAGATTCAGTAATTAGCTTTGTAATTAATTGAATAATTGAATTAATATTTCAGCGCTTAAATGAAAATTGATATAAAGTTGAGTGCTACACATAATTTATATTAATTATGAATGTTCCTAAATATATGTCCGTACATACACACATGCGTGCGCATGCTTGGGTGTGCGTTTCGAATATAGCGCATACCGTTTTCAGATCGCTTTTTTCAAATAGTTTGAAATACAATATATATATATATAGTAGCCGCAGGAGTGGCTTCGTGGTAAGTAGCTTGCTTACCAACCAACTGAAACTGAAAGAAGCCTGTCGTATAATGTATATATGTTTGTGTGTCTGTTTGTCCCCCACCTACCATCGCCTGGCAACCGATGTTGGTATCCTTACGTCGCCTGAAAAGAGAACGATGGAATAAGTACTAAGCTTACAAATAATAAATCCTGGGGCCGAGCTGCACGACTAAAATCGGTGCTCCAGCATGGCTTCAGCCAAAGGACTGAAACAAATGAAAGAATATATATATATATATGTGTGTGTTTGTGTGTGTGTGTGTGTGTGTGTGTGTGTGTGTGTGTGTGTGTGTGTGCGTGTGTATGTGTGTGTTTCAGCAGTTTTAGCGTCACTATAAAATGTAAAGAAAATTATTGAACCCCAGATTATATGCCACTATTTAGAAGTGATCTATCGTAGACTTCTGAAGAGGTCTACGAAGAAACAACACCCATCTCCCACTGTCACAGAGAGTGGTAGACTACAACTATTTCTGAATTAGACATCCGGTAAACAGGTCAGTCTGTCTTGCACATTCTGACAAGGTGGATTAATTTATTCGTTCATAGGGCACTAAACTCGGATAATTTAAATGTAATTAAAGTTCGTCTATTTTTAATAAGCACACTGTTTTACCATCCTTGTGAAACCTAAACATGTTTGCCAATTCCGGTGACTCCTAATTTTGAATAGAATATGTAAATATGTGGGCCCGTGCGTGTGTGTGTGTGTGTGTGTGTGTGTGTGTGTGTGTGTGTGTGTGTGTGTGCACGCGCGTGTGTGTGTGGAAAATTCTGCAGGGATCAACTTTCCATCTTTCTCCCGAGTAAGATAGATAAATACCAGCATGGGTAGTTTACTATACAAATGCATAAAGTGTTTCACTGATGATTCGTGATATTTGTTATGAGTGTGACCTTCCTGCATTCATGTACCGTGGATATACCCGATGAAGGTATTTGGAAAACTTTTTACTCGAGTATCCGGGTTAACAGCTCCATCTCGTCTCTGGTGCCTTTAACAGAGTCCACTTTGTTGCAAACATCAAAGTAAGTCTCTGGTGTGCGAATACATTCTTTACTTTCTTCTTTTGTATAAGATTCTCTATAGTTTATCATTGGCTCAAGACTAGTCTATAACAAAATAGAATTAATCTAATTATTCTTTCTCTTTGCTGCGGATGTCATCACACGCTCTGGACCCTGACAGGTGTTGCTACTTCGTATCATAGTAGACCAAGTAACTCCACAAAACCCTGAAACTTCCCAACTAGGTTCTCACGACCGTACGCTGTTTGAAGTCATATCCTGACATATCAGTGGATATGATAATATCTATATTTGAATTGTTTTCAATCACTACACAAATATATCAGAAACCACTTATACAGCTTCTTTGGTTAGTGTTTTCAACATTATTTATTCGTTTGCTGATATCATATTTAGAATATAAATCCATTCATATTCCACTTTCTTTCTTACAAAGATGAGAAATCTGAGAATTGCAGTAGAGATTGTTTTGGTTTTCACTTGTAGCAAGTACATCGCATTTTCCCCAAATATGACCTGGACCGATGCCCTGGACGTTTGCACACTTCCGTTATACCTACGTATTTGAATTAATTAATATTTATATCAAGAAATAAATGTAGCCATTATGATGCATGCAGAACGTCTAATAAATTCTTACAACAAATCCATTGGTATTTTGATTTAAATTTTAAATGCCCCAACCTTTAGAGGAAACCAAGAATAAAGTTTCAAAGTTGCATTCTACGGAGAAAGTATTAGATGCTTTTTCATTTGTCTGTACGTGTGTGGATGTACGTGTGTGTGCGCGCGCGAAGGGACATTTGAAATTGATTACAGTAGATATTTTGCATAGTATAGGCTTGGTCATGAATGTTATGTCTTACTTCAGATAACTGGTAAGTGTTGCTGAATAGATAGATATCGAAGAAAGAGGATACTGTGTATTGATACAGAAAAGTGTTCGTAGGATGTCAACAGATGAAGGTTTAATAGAATTCTAATGTGATTTAGAATCTGTGTAGAAGATTATGTAGAATTTTTAGCAGCTTCATGGTCCATAATATAAGAACAGAACTGAATCCTTTGGCTGGAGAGTAAATTCTCGGAAAGTAACAGAAGATTCTTACAAGATGCATTCCTACAAATGCGTAATAGGGTTCTTTACAAGTAGAGAAACTAAAAAAGTGAAGAGCAAAATATATTTTCCGAAAAAAAAAATCACTTACTTCATTATGTAGTCACATACTTTGATTGGTTTTTAGAAGTTCTGTATCATGATGTCGGTTACAGTCCATTACTTTCCATATCCGCAAAATAGATCCAATGACGGTTCTAAGCTCACCGAAGAAGTCTATATATGTTCACTAAAAGTGTTCTAAATTGGAACTATATCTTCCTCAAATTACATCCCTGTGTCTTAATCAAATAGAAGACGCATTGGATATATGCAGCTGCCGATATCTGAAAAATATGATGGATGATCATGGCTGGATTGTGTTTTACGATAGAACTGCTGAATCATTGTAAACTTAGTTGCTAAACAACAACACAGTTTATAATTTTCCATATTCTTTAGTGTGATAGCGTCTTTGAAGATTACCGGAAGATTCTAAATTGTGACATACAATGTTGTTTTCGCTCTCGTATTGAACCACCCACCATGCATTTCTAAATTACTTGCTAATCAATTTTGTAATACAGTTTCGATTAGACTTATGTATATATATATATATATATATATATATATATATATATATATATATATATATATATATATATATATATATATATATATATATATGTTTGTTGGAGTTATGTATATATAAATCTTGCAAAAGACATCACTTCCCTTAATAAAATCATATGCCTTGGTTTCTAATATTATGAAAGGACACTTTAAGGTCATCTGAATCGACTTCTGTTTCATTCTGTGCATTGTTCTGTTTAAATTCTGTGTGCGCATCTGAGTGTTCGAGCACACAAGTATGTATGTATGTATGTATGTATGTATGTATGTATGCACATATGTATGTATGCATGCATGCATGCATGTATGCATGCTTGTATGTATGTATGTTGTCATGCATGTATGTATGCGTAAATATTATATATAGAGAGAGAGGGGAGAGAGAAGGAGAGAGGGAGTGAGAGATAGACAGATAGACAGCTAGATAGATAAATACATATATACATATACATATATATATATATATATATATATATATATATATATATATATATATATATATATATATATATATATATATATACATATCTCTATGTGTATGTATGCATTTAAGACAGAGTAACAGAGGAATAATACTTGGTACTAATTATTGCAGCAGTAAGTATAAACCAAATTTTTATTGTTTTCGTTTTTCTTGCTGTTGATGATTAGAATGCTGATACTAGTGATTAGACGTAGATTAGGCATAATGGAATCGACCTATGATCAAACGTTTTCCATCAGTGCCATAATGTCCATATAGAGAGCTGTATCGTCATCATCTCTTATTTATTTGTACCTTCATTTAAAGCAGTATTAAGTGTTAAATGAAATGCGGTTCTTTCAGGTTCAATGACCATGTAGATGTTTGTTAGTAATACAATAGTAACAGTTGGTCCCCTCCACTAAACTTCCCTCTCTAATATTGGCGAAGATGCATCACATTTGTTTGTCTGCTTTGTAAAGTATGCTACAATACTGCGGATATCAATAGATTGCGATTGATAAACAATAGGAATATATTTATTACAATTTTGTTTCTTTCTATTTTCTCCTTAGTTTCAATTATCTTCTGTGTAATGAATAATGGTCGAATTTAATTGAACAAGAATTTGATTTTCCTGAAAGATTTCAATTCAATTTTAGATTTCATTAGTAACTTAATGTACGTTCACTTCGAACTAATTGTCAAAGTGAAAAACCAAATGAAAAGAGAAAATGAAAATAGCGTAATGTATAATAGAGAAAATAGAAAATAGAAAACATTAGAAACGATATGAAAAGAGACGAAGCGATAAAATAAGAACAATAGTTACTAAAAAATTAATATATCTATGGAACGTATGATAAAGAAGACATTGATAATATTAATAATGGTGCCAATTGGCAGACAAGCGTTCAAAATTAAAACATTCATAGCAACAATCATTGAAAAAATACCGCAATCAATTATTTAATGTTCGATTTTTTTTTTCTAAAATGACTTATAACTGATTTGGTGTTATGATAAACCATAAAACAATATTCGTTGTATATCAGAACTATACCTCTATCACTAATTTGAAACACGGTACAGTAGAAAATTGAGATATACTCAGAGAAACGCTTGCTGTATTCGAGGAATTTTTAGGTACCTGAATTCTTATATGACACTCTTGTGCTTAAATATTTTAGGAAAAGAACATTACTGAAAAGAAATGAATGAAGATCATTTCATGGTCAGTCACCCCCAAAATAGACATATTTATATCGTGTGTACCTGTAATATATGTGGCACGAATGTATTAATTCTCCAGGAGTGATTTAGTGTAGTATATTTCGCATGAAATCTACCTATCCGTCTGGTACCTGTTCTACACACCATACTTAGCAACGTGCTCGTATGCGTATCAACAAACTTAGGCAAATTTTCCATGAAAATCCTCGGAAAGTTGCTTAGATTTACTGGGTATTTACAGAAAGACAATTCATCTCTTTGCATTACATATGACATGACAGGTTTGTTTGTGTAAAATAGGGTACTCATTGAAAGGGGCTCAGCTTCTAGGGTAATTTCAAGATATAATCTGAAGCTAATTCTGTTGTGGCTGATTTCCAACCTGGTTATTTGTGGGACAATGTCTTCGGTAAGAAGAAAACATGAGTAACATGAGAAGTCGGTGTTTGAAAATAACAATAATATTCTAGTAGCTGCTTTTCACAGAGGCACCATGTTTGAAATAAGAAGAATGAGTTAGTCGATACTCTCAACCATTATTTTAAGATATCGCCCCTGGAAGGGTGAAAGAAGGCAAAATTGACCTCTGCTAGATTTGAACAAAGAATGCAAAGATCCTGATGAAATACCCCAAGTCACTTGCCGATACTCTAATGATTCCTGCACCCTATGATTGCTACAATGTAATATTATCTACTGAAGATATACAGCAATTGTATCATGTTTAGTCCCTGAATGAGTAGTCCTATGGTGAAAGATGTTCAAACTACAAATGCCACGTCTTTTATTCAGATATTATGCATCTAGGAATACATTGCTCAACATGTGTTTCCTTTCGAAAGAGCGTTTCATGTGATTTAAGTTAAATTTGGCTGCTATATGTAGCAGGTCAAGTGAATACAGAGAGGGTCCCTTTTTCATTCAAGATAATGATGCTAACGAGCTCTTGCGTCCCTCAAACAACATAAATTGAGAATAAGTTCTTGTGCTGTGATATTCTTTCATTCCCATTTATATTACATTGCTTATTTCAAATAGTTCTGAATAGTTTTGAATACGATCAATATATGTCCGAAGTTTTTTAAACGGCTTTCACTTTAATTAAAGGTTATTTTCTCCTCTTTTCTCTATTATCTTGGAACTCTACCAATTCTCTGATGTAAGGAATCATGCCATTTAATTTTTTGATAAAATCGTTAATCTGAGAAAATTAGTTTTGGTCGACGTCTATAACAGTTAGACGATAGAAGAATGCACATGGGGAAGTGCAATAGAATTGCGCATTTAAAGTGCGCAACAGAAGAGTAAAATGGGAGAGTGAAAGAGAAAATGCAGTAAGAGAATGCCCGAAGTGAGTACAAATTAGTATGGAATAGCAGTATGCAATAGAATATTGTATCGCCAACTAGAAAAAAAGCAATTGAAGAGTACTCTGAGAGGTATTGCTACGAGAGTGCAATATGTGAGTGCAGCTTGCAACAGAGAAGTGCTGCTATACATCCCTTATATAATAATCATTATGTGGAAAGTAGAAACCATTTTAATAATGGCAAATAATACATACAATACCGGGCCAATTCTAAGATTTAAAAACGGAGAAAGCTATTGTAAGATATCATGCTACATAAATATATAGGAACATTTCATTAAACTCTCCTGGAGTTTGCAATGTAGTGAATATTACTACGTCTTGAGGTAATTAAGAGGTTTCACTGCTCAGAACATTCCACAAGCTGGTGAAATCAGATGGGCAGATATGGAAAATCTGCTGTATTATTAAATGAAAATGACGAAAACTTCTTTTAACATGTTCATACTGTTAACTTATGCTTCCATTATTTCAGATACTCTAAATAAAATAATCACACACAAATACACAAAATACGAGTGTATATATATCATTTATCTTTTTCTTGTTTCAGTCATTTGACTACGGCCATGCCAGAGCACTGGCTTAAACTATTATTAATCGAACAAATTGACCCAAGCACTTATCTTAAGCCTAGTACTTTTTCTATCGGTCTCCTTTGCTGAACACAGGTTGTGAAGCGGTGATGAGGAACAAATACAAGCAGAAACACACACACACACACACACACATACACACGCACGCACACACGCACACACGCACGCACACACACACACACACACACTCTCACACACACACACACACACACAAACACACACACGCACATATATAACGCACACGCTTCTTTCAATTTCCGTCTACCAAATCCAAAGACAAAACCCAGGTCGGACGGAGGCTATAATAGAAGACACTTTCCAAATGTAGCATGCAGTGTTGAAATGAAGCCGGAACAAATGTTTGGGAGGCAAACTTCTTATCACGCAGACAAGCAAATCATATATTTTGAATATATATATATAAATTAATGTGCACAATTTTAAAAAGAGCTACTAATTGTCTCATACTGTAGAGATACAATATCTTGACATATTTATATAGCATGCCATGTTTCTCCAAGCAATGTTTCGGCTCACTGCCTACCGTTAATCTCCTTTCAAAACCAGGACGCTGGACTATGAGAAAGCGTTGGAAATAATGTGTAGAAAAGACACTATAAATGTTAATTCAAACAGTGTAACGAGAAGAATGTCTGTGAGATTGCTGCTTAGTGTATAGAGGGATGTGTTCTTGTTCATGTGCTTTCATTTGTTAAAAAATTCGGATCTGGAATAAAGTAATGAAGGGGAATTTTGGGATCTAAAGAGAATTGCAATCTTTCAGCAACTCATAATTTGTGTTCCTTTAATCCATTTGTGGCATACCAGCAAATAGTTTTTTACACTATTTATATATCCATAAACTGGCAGTTCGGTTTGACCTCGGTTCGATTTGGGTACGTAATGTTGATAATCCACACAAGTGCGAAATATTAGAATCTATGAAAACTGAATGGGATCTGGAGTGAAGTTTCTCGCCTGTCTACGACTTTCGGGTATTTAACACCCAATACAATGAGGGAGCCGTCGTTCAGGCGCTTTACCGGCAACCAAAACAAAACACATACATTGAGTATCTGCGATCGATAGTGTTTACAACACTACTGCTGTTTTTTTTAATTCGTTACTGAATATATATATATATATGTGTATATAAAGATATAGATACACATACACATACATACATGCATACTTATATACATTCATATGTGCATGTATATATGTATGTACGTACGTATGTATATATATATATATGTGTGTGTGTACGTATGTATGTATATGTGTGTCTGAATGTATATATATGAATGTGTTTATGTATTCACAGCATGTCTGGATTGGTCGTCATTGTCACTGACGGCTTAGATGGCATAAGCGTCAACAGCAAGCTACTAACCCACGTCCGGTTTGCAGATGACATCGTGGTTATCACCGAAACTACAAATTTATTTCGGACAATGCTGATAGAGGTGACACTCATAGCTCAACTCTAGACCTTAAAATTAATTGCATGGGAACAAAATAAGTATATCTAAGTATATTAATTCATGTATAAATGCATTGCACTCCTTCATATCTGCTTCGATCGTTTTTATTGCTTCTGGAGTGAATAGTATTTTATTCTGAATAGACTAAATTAATCACTCGAGATTTTAAGGCTGTAGAAATATGTATAATATGCATATGTGCAAATGCGTATTCGGTTCATCATGATGGCTGCTTACACGCTTTCAGCTACACGCTTTGCAGTTGGGGAGCATCGGCAAAACCAATACCTCGTTTGAAGGCCAATTGAACAGAAAGTGGACATGGACTTCCTGAAACAAAAAAGCGGTATGTGTTACCTGTGTAGTTCTCTGGATAATGGGTGGTTACTGTGAAAGTTTAATGAGATACGTGGTGGACATTTTATTTAAGTAAAAATGTGTTAGACACCTAGTAAATAAATACATATGAATCCCAGAAACATTTCATCCGAGGTTATTCGCATTTATTTAAAGGTCTCCAAGCAATTATAAAAGAAGTAATGATTTCCAAGTTGCTACACAAGACTGTAGGTAATGCACATCATCTCTGCCTATAGAACCTCTTAGTGTTAGGATTATTTTTGGACAACTGTAGTTGAGAATTCAATATTTGTTTTACTTTTCTCGATAACATCAGGGAATCTTGCAACTATATGATATCTAGCGATAGAGTTTATGCACAATTTCTTCTTTATTTATATGATATCTCTTATAGTAATAACATTCTTGTAACACCTATACAATTATGCTTCAGTTTTAAATCCCATGCTTTAATGTGATGCCATTTGATTTGCATAGTTATTCTTTCTTTCTAATGCATATATGTACGTGTGTGTGTATGTGTGCGGTCGTTGAGCCCATGCCCTCCATCTATCCCTTTCTATGAATCGCTGTGGAAATGTCATCTCTGAAAGTTACGGATAATTCTACCATATTGTAGAGGAAGCCCCATCCTTTTGGAAGATGACATATACACCTACATCCCGTGTGCGTGGCACTGCATACAGGCCTGATATTTCAAGGTAGTTTTATGACGTTACAGTCGGCTCCGTGGGGAAGAACGTCCCTATAACCCCCATCATATGTGAGGGCATACCAGATATACACTTTGGGGTTGTCACGTTCATACTCAATGGAGATATGTGGGGATTCTCCAGCCAATATCCTGAGGCTATGACGATGAAGACGTCCACATGCATAGAATACAGCCCCATCAGTGAACACAATGTTCTTTGAGAATTGCTCCTTATTGTTCATCGCATCAAGTATGTCTGTAGGAAAATCAAATGTTTTGAGTCTATTGGTAAGGTAGATTTTCTGTAACAACGGTAGTTCTACAACTGTAAATCGGAGACGTTTGTTCAAGAGTTTGCAAACTGTAGTTTGCATAGTTTGTAAACTGTGGTTTTCATAAGACTTGTTTGCAGGAACAAGCGTATGTAAGAATCAATTAGTTTCAAAAGACTGGCTGCTAACCGATAACATGCCGAAACATTTTGTATACAACACGCTGCCAGTTTCTTTAAGCTGGCAATACTAACAGTGAATGTTGTTTTCATGTAGTGGCTCTTCATTAAACATGTGACGATACTGACGTAAAACACTCGTCACAGATTCAAATTTCGGGAGCCAGAAAATGCATTGAACTTTCTTTTGCACCGCCCACCACTTTGGTGATGCATCAGCTTCGCATGTCATCGTTCGTGGAACCGTCACATGACAAGCTGCTCGCACAACTCACCTTTTCTTCATTCATCCGAGTAGATGAATGTAGAGCAACAAATGAAAACCACTTCGAAGTTCGCTAAACTGAACATAAAGTTTATTAGTCTCATATTCAACGTGTACTTGAAATGTGTAGTGTTGCAAGTTGCATCAGTAAATCATTAGCGTAATTGTATACCCCATCTTCCTCTCTCTGTAAGTGTATGTAAGAGTATGAATGTATGTATGTATGTATGTATGTATGTATGTATGTATAAACGCGTATGTGTGTATAAATATATATATTCAATTGCCGATAATCCATGCAGTGGGCGTCAGAAACATAACAATTATGCTGTATGACATTGTAAAATAAATGAAAATAGATTTTGAGAATGTACCAGTTTCCATATTCCCCATCGTTGCAACTATTGCATACTCACACACATTATATATATATGCATGTATGTATATATATATATATATATATACATTTATACATACATACATACATACATACATGCATCATACATACACACATATATACGAGGGGTGTATGAAAAGTCTTGACCCTCAAAAAACAAAACATGGTACAAGACTTCAGGGCTCAGAACTTTTCATAGCCCCCCTCGTATATATATATATATATATATATATATATATATATATATATATATATATATATATATATATACAGATAGATACAGAGAGAGAGAAAGAGAGACAGGCAAACAGACAGAATGTCTCTAAATACTGTCAACTCAACACAATGTACTTATACTTTTCATTGAGTGGGGCAAATTCAAAAGAAAGATTGCCCAAAATTATCATCTGATAGATAGATTTAACGATAAGACCAGACTCCATTACATCATTTTTTATATTTTACAAAAATTATATTATTGCGATACATGTGATACAATCAGGCTATAGCTGTTAATACAAAGATAACCATCCCCTCACAACACGAGGTGAGACTAGACATTTGAATTTGAAAATAAGGAATGCGAACAAGATTTATAGAGTTTACATACTTTATTTTTTATTACAAATTTCTTACAGATTTTAGTCGGTGGTAATCAAGTCTAGCACTATTTCATTCATTTTTGAGATCTGCAGTATGATTTAACTGTAACTCATTGGCTACAAATGTGACGAATTGTGTCGCCATGAAAATCAAAAATGAAATTAATTCATGGAATGCATTCTCAGTAGATTCTTTTTACTTCATAGAACGTTATGCATATTATGAATCGATTGAAAGAAAGAACAATCTTCATCTTTAGGAACAAAGAAATAGCTGTTTCAAGGAGTATTGTATTGCAGTTATCTCATTAAGTGATTTTTATATTTTATCAACCTTAGAAGGAGATTTAGTATAGTAATAGGAATCATATCAGATAATGGATATTTTTTCAACTACCCATATTACATAAGTAGATCTATAGATAGCAAACTATTGAGAGATCCCCTTAAGAAAATAATCAATCCCCATTGAAACATACATATGGAGAAAAAGTATTCCTTCATTTATTGGTCTTTAGCATCACATGATCAGTAGAATTGCACATTTATCCTGATAGCTTCCAATATAACTTTCGATTTCTATGTCTCCATTGACATCAAAAAAATTTGGTGAGACAAAGTTCAACTCCATCACGTCACAACAAAGTGACAGACTGTTTCGCTTCTGACATCACACAGCATTCTTCAACTCTTGGAGATTTTTTGTTACTTTCTTATTTTAAATTATGTTTTTCCCATTATTCCGGTATAATGAATCTAAATTTATTATCTCCTTTTCTCTGTGATGTTTCTCTATCACACTATTTTTCTAACTCTATATCTCACTTACTGTTCCTCTCCCTCTGTTTTTTTCACCCTCTCCCCCGCTATCTCTCTTCCTTCTCTTCTTCTCTGTTTCCACACACACACACATATATCTTCATATACGTGCGTTATATATATATATATATATATATATATATATATATATATATATATATAACATTAACATATACACATATATACAAACACACCCACCCAAACACAGACTAACTCACAGACATATATATATACACACACACACACACACACACACACACACACACACACACACACACACACACACGAACGTATTCATTCGTTTCCCAGTATATTTTTTTAGGAATTTTTTTTACATATTTCATTTTATTCTTTATTTATGTGGTTTATCCTTCATCGATTTTTTGTCGTGTTTTTTTTTTCCTCCGATTTTCATAGAGATTCTGATATAACCTTGGTGACCCGCCTTTGGCAGAAGCCACATATCCATCCAAAATTATGTCAGCTAGTTATATAAATGTTCCTTATCAAGAAAAATGAGATGATCACAAATTGAAAATAATATCGGTAACAACAACGACAACAACGTCAACAAAAGCAACAAAAATACTAATATTGATAAGTTGTTACTCCAGCCACAATTCTTTCACTGAACGATGCTGCGAAAGCGTATATATGAGTGTGTATACATGTATATATATTTTTTATTATATATATGTATATATATATATGAGGGAGAGATAGACAGACAGAGAGGAGAGACGGACATACATATATAAGCACACACATGTAGAGATAGATCGAAACAGAGAAATATTTACGTATATTCGCATACATACTTTCATGCATATAATGATCTGTTCATGAATTCGTTTAAATACAGGTGTATTATATTTCTGAGTTTGACATTTGTATACTTAGCTAAAAATACAAATTCACACACGTTCATAACATTCATACGTGCGAGTGTGTACATGTGGGGGTGTGCATACAGATACATAAGTGTATCAGTAATAATGTTTATACATACATGCATACATGCATATACATGTACACGCACACACACATACACACTCATATATACAGACATATATGTGAGTGTATATATATATTATATATATACATATACATAGATATACAAATATACATACATACGCACATGCATTGTGTCTGTATGTAGCAAAAGTCTATGTATCCTTGTCACCATCTCTATCGTCTTAACATTATGTCCATTTTCAATGCTGGCAAGGCTTGGATACCCATTCATCTATTCATACATACATACATACATACATGCATATGTACGTGTATGTATGTATGTATGTATGTATTGAAAATGTTAAGACATTTCACAGGAGTAAATTTATATTAAAAATAGTTTGGTTGCTTCCCAACAAGCTCATGTTTCTGTATGAACATAACAAACATGGGCTGATAAGAAACAACCTTTTTTACGGTTTTCCCTTTATGCCAATTTAGCTATTACACAACTCACTAACAACTCATCAACAAAGAAACAACAGTCATAAACAAACGTCGACCATGTTCAATACTTGTGGAATAGGATGGGAGACAACTGCAGCCTCGGTTTCTGCAACTATTGCTAAAATTTCCATGAAAAATATAAGTTAATCTGATAAATCTTTCAGTTACTGATATTCCTATTTCAGCCGCTATTGTTAGTGATGCCACATGCTTCTTTCCCTGATACTTCTGCTGCCACAAGGAACTAGAAGGATGGGCACAATATCATTGTAGTGAAATAAAGCATGTGAAACTCCAGAATTATTATCGTGGAAAGTTAATAGCATTAAATTTATTCCAATTTATTTGATCTTTTATTACAGCCTAACTAAAATCTAAAGTGATTGAATTTGGTAGCAAATTTTGATAAGAACGTGAATACTTTCTTACAATTATCCATTATGAAGTTATCATGTCATTTCCTTCTTTTTTATTATTATATAAAAGAAGAGAAAATCTGGAAAGGAAAGGACTGGTGTAGAAATATGTTTCTGGCTGAAAGGTTTCTTCAATGCAGCTGGTGGTTAATTTTACTGCAGCAAACTGGATGTAGAAATATAGAAAAAATGTTGTGAAAATCTATGGCCTAGAGTAATACGTGTGCTTGTACAGGTATATGTATAAATGATACACATATATGTAGATCTCTCTCTCTCTCCCTTAGCATTCTCTCTTTATCTCTCTCACTTTGAATCTCTCCTTCTGTCTCTATATATCTATATCATTTATATTATATAAATTTTATATGTATATAATTTTACTACTCACAACAACAAGAGATTGTCTCCCTTTGATCGCTATTCGTAATTCACCCTATTGTGTGTGGATCCCAGGACGCGCAGAAAATTCCTGAAGTGTAAGTAGAGTCCGAAGACTTCCGTCCTGGAGTTAAGGATTTTCCTCGGGTCGATGGAGTCCTTTAATACCCTCGTCCGTTTAGCTATGCACAGTTTACAACACTTGAGCCCATTATGTAGGGGTCCCAATTTTCTTCGATCTTCCATGATGTTAAGCATGGAGTTCTATCGTCTTTCAGCCGCCATACATGGCTGGCTAAGACTTACCATTTCTCCTTTCCAGGATCCTGTAAGCGGATCTGTCACTGGAGAGGCGTTGCTTGAACGTGTTACCGGAACATCCGATGTATCTCCATGTGCATTTGGAGATGTTGTTTCTGGTTATGTTGATGCTTCTGCGACCACTGTTGTTTTGGCTTGTATTGTTACTGTTGGTGTCGTTAATGCTGGCGTTGATTTTAGTGCTGGCACCGGTGCCGTTAATACTGGTGTAGGGGACATCATCGTTGGTGGCGCTGGTGTTGGTTCTGTTGGTGCTGTTACAGCCAACGTCGTTGGTACTGTTGGAGATGTTGTTTGCAATATAATGTTGAGTGATTCTGTCGCTGTTGGTATTGTTATCAATGGTGATCGTGCTGCTGCTATTTCTGTTGCTATTGGCACTGTCATCCGTGCTATTCATAGAAGATCCCCTTGGTTTCGCAATGCCCTTCCCACTGCGCATCTGTTGTAGTCCCTGTATGAGCATCCGGCCTCGGCTTGTGACCTAGTGGTGTTAGCTAGAATGCTCTTGATATTGGGGGCGCAGCTAAAAGAGATCCCGAAGTTGTGTCTACTGAAAATGCGCCATTACCTATGCGAACTCGTGAAGAACCTGTATGCACCGGAGCCTGAGTCGAGCGTGACGTCTAAGAAGTCTGCGGTGGTGACATATAGATACAAAACTGGGTACATGACGTTGCAACTGAACATGGACAAAATGATAAACAAGGTACAACAAACGAACAAGCCACATAGAAGCCACTCCTTCATCAGCTACCACCATTAAAACAACGGCGTTTCGAAGAATCAAGGCAGTACACACGGTTGAAATGGTTCTTCCCACGAACACAAATTAAATTATGTTCGTGGAGGGTAGTGGCGGACGGAAAACAAGACAGTAAAACGAAACGGTGAATAAACAAACAGGCAAAGCGGCTGTACAATCAGACGTGAAGTGTGTATGTATTGAACGCTGTGAAGCACGAACAGGAGGGGCAAAGAAGTACGTGCGAGCTTGGGGAGTCCAAGAACGAAAAGAAATAGCAGCCGGACACACGTGACCAGCTCTGTGTAAAGAGAAAGTGCAGCAGAGGGAACAGAAGGGGAGGAAGTAGAATGAAAGTGAGCAACGAGAGGTAGAGAGGGAGGGAGATAGTAGTAGTACGGTGAGAGGCGAAGGACGAGCAACAAGAGATAGAGAGAGAGAGATAGTAGTGACAGGGAGAGGCGAAGAACAGTAGAGGGAAGAATGAGAGGAGGAGATAGATATAGAGATAGTCGCGTTAGAAAAATAGTTAAAACTTACTGTATCAAGGTTAACGCGTGCGTTATGTCGTGATACAAACAATATATGAGTATATGCATATATATGTACATGTATGTACATACCTTCATCTACATGTACATATAGATACAAAACTTGGTACATGACGTGGCAAAAGAACATGGACAAAGTGATATATATATATATATATATATTGTTCTGGCGGACACCCCAAATGAATGAGAAGTGGACTATTCCACTGATACATATTGGACAGACATAGCAAGCAGTGTCAGTCTGCGAGGTACGCCGTACGGGCCGGTCTCGTAGATGACGAAAGGACGTCGTCATAATGCGGACCATATCAGTGGCGACGAGGAGTCGAACTACACGCAGTGGAAGAACTGAACTGCACACAGTAAAAAATAATCTACACACATTGAAAACATTTAACAAGTATTTGAACCTCACACATTGAAAAATAATATGCACAGAGTGAAAAGATGACCAATTCAAAACTAGTATGGCCTATATATATATATATATATATATATATATATATATATATATATATATATATATATATATATATATATATATATACATATATACATATATATATATATATATATATATATATATATATATATATATATATATATATATATACATATATATATATATATATATATATACATATATATATATATATATATATATATATATATATATATATACATATATATATATATATATATATATATATATATATATATATATATATATATATATATACATATATATATATATATATATATACATATATATATATATATATATATACATATATATATATATATACACACACACATATATATATATATATATGTTCAAATACATTGTATATGTCTTGTATTTCATGATGTAACCCTCTGCCTTTCATTCTTTGCCGATATTTCCATTTAAATAAGTTAAAACGCGTGACTCTACTGCAACAACACATCATGACAATTTCTCTGCAGGGTATCATACATAGGTATGGTACCGGAATATTTCTGACGAGCAAGAACACTCGTAAGCAAAATACTCTAATTTCGATGTTGAAACAAATCTTTTGTTTTAGTTGTCATTTTTCGCTGTGTGTTTTGGCAAACAGAAACAGAGAATAAATACTATCATGCTCTATACTATGTATTAATAACTGTAATTTTAGCATGGTTGGGTTATATTTCTAACAGCATTATCAATCATGGGGAAGGCTTTCTATTTCATCATATATGAATTTACTTATATATATACGAATATAGTGACAGTGAAGATTTATAAGACTTTCCAAAAATGTTTCATCTGAAATTCTTGTATGAAATGATGCACATACTTTGGTAAATGCATCGACAGTTCATCCAACAGACCAACACGACCACATATTTACAAATACCGAGACCTCACTTAACTCAAAATGTTCGGTCGTTTTGCGAGCAACCGGCTTGAAATCTCTCAGAAGAACTCCATTAAACTCAAAGGAAAATTATACATACATGCATACATATACGCATGCATACACATATACATACATACAAACATAAATGCATACATACATACATGCATACATACATACATACATACATACATACAAACATACCTACATTTGTTCTGCGAATAATGATTCATTCAGAATTGTTACATTCCGTCAATTCAGATGTTTCTAGATCTCCTTCAGAGAACTCTACAGAACCACAAATGAAAAAAATATACAAGTTTACATCTAGTCTACAGCGTCATTCATGAAAATACAGGGTCCGATTTCAGAGATTTTCATCCACAATTTTTTATCTGGGCATACACAATTACATGCATCAGTGTATATGTATATACGTGTGTGTATACACATATTTTAAGTCGCACTATAAGGATTCAAGAAACCCTGTAGTACTCAAAAAAATGTTCCTTAATGTATGAGTCTACAAAACATAGAGCACATAGTACGACACAAGAAAAAACGATATGGAGTGTATACAGTCATACATGACAGAAATATTTTGATGAAATTATATTTAACAATGAGAAAATTAATTCTAATATCACATTAATGGAAGCATGTAAGTAAATTATTTATTATCAAATATAATAATATAAATCATATATGTTTTTTAAGTTACGAAACCATTTGTCGTGATATTAAAATTCTCTTATTGCTAGATAGAAATTCATCAATCTATCTCTGTCATTTATGACTTTATATACATACATACATGCATGCATACATACATACATACAGACGTACATACATATATACATATATATGTGTGTGAGCGTACACACACACACACACACACACACACACATACATATATATATATATATATATATATATATATATACACACTAGTTTAAGGGTATTTCCTTCTTATGAATGTAAAGCAGCCGTGTTTACTCTTTTGCTGGTTTCAGCCTAACACTGAGGCCATGCTGGAGCACTGCCTAGTTTTTATTTTTTTATTTTTTGCGGTGCTCTTTTTGGTGAAGAAGCAATTTGGACGATGCTGCTCTTCTTTGTGCCTCATACCTCGATGTGGTCTCATCTGGGATTTCAGATAGAAACTTGCCCGTGTGATTTTTCAATATTTCCACATCTACTTCTTGAAGATTTCGTAGGTTCCTTGGCAGGATGTTAAACAGTAGTGGTCCTTTGAAACCCAAGGTGTTGCAATGCTGGGACCTTATCTGAGATGAAGAAGATTATATCTTTGCTAGTATGCAGTGCCGTCCAGTTCGGTGATTGGTAGAACTTTTAATTCCAAAATTAGTAGCTAGACCTTCGAGGATCTTCCATATGTATATCATTGCATATTTTTCTCGCCTGCTCTCTAGAGAGTAGAGCTTCTGATCACGTAGCCCCTCCCAGTTGTTCATCTGATTCATCGAGTCAATCTCCTTTGTATAGTGGCGCTGGATTGACTCAAGTTCCGCCACCAGTTAGACGCTCGGCAGCGACCATAGTTGGGAGCAGTAATCTAGACGACTGAGGACAAATATCCTCCATAGGAATAGCAAGGTACCCTTATTTCTTGTTCTCTAGACTCGCCCACTTGCCAGTTTCGCAGTGAAAAGATGATGACACTCTGGAATTGCATGTTTCATACTTCGCCTATCCTCTTGGGGTCTGAGTTAGCAAGCCTGCCGTCTTCAAACAATGGCCCTATCCGATAGTGCACTGAGACAGACTCTTCCACGAACTCGTAGAAGGTTTTGAAATTTAGTTTTAGATTTTCCACTGCCCTGGTTTCTGTTTCTATTCTCTGCTTTTCATGGGAGAGTTTATTTTCGATCTTTAAAAGTCTCTCTTCTAGGAGGGATTTTTCGCTGTCAATTTTTTTTCTTTTTATTATTTAACGGATTGGAGATCTTTATTCTCTTTCTCTAAATTGAAAAAGTATAAAATAGAAGTTGAATAAACACAGAAATCTATACGCGTGTTATCTTTTCACCGTTTTTCTGATGGAAGCACAATGTCAACTTTCTTCCCTTTTCCTGTGTAAGTATTACATAACAGCGTAAAATTATATACATGATAGGTATTGCGAATTGACAGAAACTTAATATAAACATCTAAAACTATTCATTATCAGGTCTTACGAGAAAAGAATTGTCTTTGTGGTATATTTATCGGATTTTTTTTTAATATGACAACGAAAAGGATGCAACACAGGTCAAGGTCCATCTTATAACATTCAAACTATTCCTGGATGTATATCTCCGACAAATTCCAGATAAGCCATCTACACACGGATATATCTCTACAGAGTATATATATATATATATATATATATATATATATATATATATATATATATATATATATAACATAGACACATAAGAAACATGACTGTATATTCTGAGTATTCCAAACGAATCACAATGTAATCCTTGTATTGTCCTTCGTTGATCCAGGTAATTTTCCCCATAAGGTATTTAGAATGCAAAATTATGTATTCATGTATGTTTTGGAATTTTAATTTTGCCTGTGAAATGAAACAATTGTAGGTGAATATATTGAATATTTAATAAATTAATTTGTATCCATTAGATCTCTGTTTTCTAACTCAATAATTATATTTGATATTTTGCGATATTTTACATAATATATTTATTGAAGAAATATCTCTTCAAAATATAACATATTAAACCAGCGTATCTTGAATAAAAAATATCTCTATAAGACGTTTAAGTATCCTTATTGTGACTATATATATATATATATATATATATATATATCACTGGTCTATCCAAATAGGTTGTGCCGCTAAAACTGATGAGTTGGATGCAGTGCTGACACGAGAGCAATAAATCTTGAAATATTCATATGTACACGTTAGCTATCCTTTTTCTATCTTCGATCACATCGTTCACATAGATATAGTCGTTTACGAAACGTTGTAACCTGCAGTGATGGCACTGAATTCTATGTAAATTTTAAAGTGATATGTGTGTATGCGCGCGCACCTTTGTGTGTGTGTTTATGTGTGTGCGCATGCGTATGTTTGTATACAGTAGATCTTGTCTGTATAGCTAGATGAACGACTGTTATTAATGAATTTACAGCTCTACTATGTGCAGCGTTATCCAGTTTAATTCCAGTAAGGAATGTAATTACGCATCCAATTAATATTACCTTATATGATATCCAGAGCAGGTGCAGACTTTATGTTAACTTTATCCTATTTTTCATTTACATATATATATATATATGTATATATATATACGCTTGTATACACACCCAAACACAGACTCACATATGTCTGTGTGTGTGTGCATGTGTGTGTGTGTGCATGTGTGTGTGTGTGTATATTTATATATGTATGCATGTATGCATGTATGTATGTATGTTTGTAAGCATGTATGCATGTATTTATGTATGTATGTATGTATGTATGAATGCATGTATGTATGCATGCCATTATTGAGTTCCATTTCAAGACTTTAGCCTAGATCCAAGGCTCCTTCATTACAATTTCGAAAACATCAACAGGGTATTTTTCTATGTATATATAAGTGCTGATTTGTATGTCTTGTATGCATGTATTTTCATGTATGTAGTTGCATAACTAGACATGGTCATATGTACTTAAATGATAAACTTCTTGAAAGTTTTACTGATTTTTACAGTTCCAGTGATTGCTTGGCTCCGTAATCTTCGAATCAGCTTTGTCTTTTCTGGTTTGAGAAGGTTAATTTCTCAAGACTGGTATTTAGGCAGCGTGTTGTATGTATGTATGTATGTATGTATGTATGTATGTATGTATGTATGTACGTATGTTTGTATGTATGTATGTATGTATGTATGTATGTATGCATGTATGTATGTGTACAGAGGTATCACCGTTGAGCATGACGAAAAATAAACAAACTTTAGATTAGTTGAAATGTTTAGGCCATATTTTGTCTTCTGAAGGTAAATTTACGGTAGTGACCGTGAAGAAAATATTCTCGCTTATGTTAAGTGGATGAAAAACACCATATCTGTCCAATGTCTCATTTCAGCGGACTCGCAGACGGGTTTCTGGATTCTTTTTCTGTTGGAGATATGATGTTAGTCAACCCTGGGATGATTGTGAATCCGTAGCTTTATTTTAGAACAGTCAATATCAGTAATTGCGCCTGCGGACTGTTTGTTCAATATAAAGTGTAGTAGTATCAGTACCAAACAGCCATAAGGAATAAATGAACTTTTGGTTTGTTGAAATATGTTTGTAACCTCACGCGCACACACATACACACACAGACGCACACACAGACAACATACACACACACACACACACACACACACGAAGCCAAATATATATATAGTTTATATCATTTGTTCCCACGTACGTTTCACTGTCGTGCTTGTTTGTATGTCTACATCCCAAATAACAACGATGGTGAAACTGATGTGGAAACAATTATATGAACACGTATTTCACGTAATTTCTTCAGCATTTCCTCAGAATCTCATAATACTGTAATATACAATATGACTACGAAATACGGTTTTAGCCAAACAACCATACTAAGTCATACTGTCCTGTGTGATAATCAACGTGGCGCCCTACACTTAACAGCATAAGTCGCAGATCTAATTGTAAACACAAAATACACGATAGATAGATAGATAGATAGATGGATGGATGGATGGATGGATGGATGGATGGATGGATGGATGGATGGATGGATATATAAACATACATATATATATATGTAGGCATGTGTATGTGTATGTATGTATGTATGTATGTATGTAGGTAGGTAGGTAGGTAACCTACCTACCTACATACCTAACTACCTACATACCTAACTACCTACATACATACATACACATACACATGCATACATATATATGTATGTTTATCTATTCATCTCTCTATCCATCCATCCATAGGTAGGTAGGTAGGTAGGTAGGTAGGTAACCTACATACATACATGCATACATACATACACATATATACATATATATGTATGTTTATCTATCTATCTCTCTATCCATCCATCCATCCATCCATAGGTATGTAGGGAGGTAGGTAGGTAGGTAGGTAGGTAGGTAGGTAGGTAGGTAGGTAGGTAGGTAGGTGGGAAAGGAGGAAGGCAGGCAGGCAGCCAGGCAGGCAGCCAGGCAGGCAGCCAGGCAGAATGAATAATTAATAAATTTATCGCAACTACAGTCCTGCGTTCGAAAGGAGTGCGTGATGCGTTGAAAAAAATGACATCATCATAGTTCCGTTTTGACCAAAATTAATGAGTGAAATTTGATGGACTATCTGGTAGATTCTATCTAAAAATTATGCTAAGGTCAGACGTGATAGTGGAATACGCAAACGTTTCGTTTGATATTGATTGAGCAGTTCATCCAATGAGTAGAATATTTGGCAGCTCATAGTTCAAGATAATCGCTGTGTTCTGAGTGTTTGTACATACGTATATGTATCTGCAAATATAAAGTTAAGTCTTTGTATGTAAGAATTAGTATATACCCGGCGTTGCCCGGGTTAAAGAGAATAATGAAATCTAAAAACGCCGTCTAGACTACGCATCATCTTTATATATAGAGATGTATATACACACACGCACCCAAACACACGTATATATATGTATATCAATATAAATATATGAAAGACAATGAAGTTTCGTAAAAGAAGGTGATCATGTACATACTTTCTTGCTGTTGTGATTATAACACCTCATTGTAAACTATGTTCCTTGTTTTCCCTTGTGGATCATATACAAATAGGTTTTTTGTTGCTGCCCACTCTTGAGCAGCCAACATACAGTTGTCCATGTGAGAAGCAGGGTTCTTCCAAGAGAAGACCAGCTACAGACAGTGTTTGACCCTGATATTTGTTTATGGACATGGCAAATTCACACGAAGGGGGAATTGTAGTCTTCTGAATGTAAAAGGAATGTCTGCTCCTGATGGGGTAAGAGGAATTCTTGGAATAAAGACGTCATCCACTTTTGCACATCCAGAAAGAATGGTAGCCTCAATAACTTGTGACATCATTTTCTAAATAATGCTCATCTGTTATGTTCGGGTTAATATATATATATATATATATATATATATATATATATATATATATATATATATATATATATATATATATATATATATATATATATATATATATATATATATATATATATATATATTATATATATATATATATATATATATATATATATATATATATATATATATATATATATATATATATATATATATATATATATATATATATATAATATATATATATATATATATATATATATATATATATATATATATATATATATATGTATGTATATATATATATATATATATATATATATATATATATATATATATATATATATATATATATATATATATATATATATATATATATATATATATATATATATATATATATATATATATATATATATATATATATGTATGTATATATATATGTGTGTGTGTGTATATATATATATATATATGTCTCTGTGTGTGTGTATATATATATATATATATATATATATATATATATATATATATATATATATATATATATATATATATATATATATATATATAGTATAGGATAAATTCTTTATAAAAATTTATCAAGTAGTCAGCGTGAAAAAACCTCATAATGAAAAATTAACGAAACATTTCGTAATGTAAAAAATTCATTGTTTCTTCATAGATATATTTAATTATATATAAAAATTAAATTATATATAAAGGGCATTAACTGTGTATCAATGCCTCACGCTATCGAGGGACTAAATAAGTAAAAAAAACTACCAAAAATAAGCAACATATTTACCGAAAGCGAGGGAATGCAGCTTTTCGAAATTTATCTCTTAAAAACATTTAACTCAACGGTATATATATATATATATATATATATATATATATATATATATATATATATATATATATATATACACACACACTCACGAGTTTATTGCATATTAATTGTTTTCGCACCTTTCTCTGCTGAGCGGCATTTCGTCTTTGTTTTACGTTCTTTGTTCAAATTCCTCCGACATGGATTTTGCTTTTCATTCTTTCGAGATCAATAAAATAACGTACAAGTTGAGTACTGGAGTCAAGTTGAGTACTGTAATCGACCTACCACCTCCCACGAAATTACTGGCTTGCGCCAAAATTTGGAATCATCATCATCATCATCATTATTATTATTATTATTATTATTATTATTATTATTATTATTATTATTATTATTATTATTATGTATGGTTTCGTTTCATTATAACTTTATTTCAGCTGCCTAAGTACCGAGCATCCTCCGGAGACCAAGAGCAGCAAGGGCACTTTTCTTTTACTATGCATGATAAAATTATCCTCACATTTATTCCATTTTAGATGGTTATCCTTTGTAGTTCACAGAGATTGGAGTTATAAGGGAGTTACTTAATATACTTCATCCTTCTTTATCATTCCTAACACACCAATTACTACTGGTATCATCGTAGTATTAAGTTTCCGCATTTTTGCGATTTCAATTTGCAGACCTTTATTGTGAGAAAGCTTTTCGCATTCCTTTCTTGAGAGATTTTGATCTTGTGTGACAGACATATCTATTGACAGACAAGTTCCTCTGTCTTGTTGATTGGAGTAAATTTTTCTGCCTGGGACAACAGATATATTTACGGCTCAATGTTTATCATGCATGCAGGCGGGCATGGGTTTTGGTAGCTTCAGCATCAGCAACATCAACTTTTGCAAAGAAGGGCCCTAGTAGATGTGGAACAGTGAAAGCAATAGCAGCGGTAGCAGCGGTAGCAGCAGCACTGAGAAAAACAATGGTGGGGCAGCAGTGGAAGTAGCAGCATATGCGGCAGTGGCAGGAACGGCAGCGGTAGCCGAGGTAGAGGCAGCGGCAGCGGTAGCGAAGGCAGCAGCACTAATATGAGAAGAAACTATCCTAAACAAATGAAAAAAATCATAATATTCCAGGATGATAGTTCCCTATAATGCTGCCCTTGTATGTTGCGAACGTCTTCTCAGTTCTGCAGAGAATGCCCACAAGAATCCCACGGAACAGAGCAACGGAGTTAAGTCAACATATGCGCTCGAAAGTTTGTCGATCTACAATTGACAAACAGAGTAGGAATATGGTTAACAATGACCTGTCTGTATGGGAATTTCCAGTTATGAATTATACAATTATCTCGAAATAGATACATATGTTACACGAATTGGTGAAATATGTAAGCTAAAGCGCAAAAGACATTTTTAAGCTCACTCTGAAAGCTATGAAAACCAGAGCTGTCCCCAGTCCTTAAGACCTAAAACGCTTTTGCTGTACCAGTTCCAGTAGCAACATTTCTAATTCTAAACGCCACAGAAAAAGAGATCTACAATGTGAAC